>NC_069502.1:248193523-248460001 GCF_027579735.1 Bombina bombina
ACACTCACTGATGATGTTAAACAATTCTCAACCCGAGTAGCAGAAGCGGAGAATAGAATCTCTGACTTAGAGGACTCCAATGTATCAAACACTAATAAAATTGAAAACCTGGAAAGACAAGCTATGGCCTTACAGTTAAAAGTAGATGACCTAGAAAATAGGTCGAGACGCAATAATGTGCGCCTCCTAGGTCTCCCTGAAACGGTAAAACAAACAGATATCATCCATTTTGTTGAAAACACCCTGCCCTCACTGCTAAAAATCCCAGCACAGGACCTTATGGGCGGAGTGGAGCGAGCACATAGAGTGGGTCCAGAGAGAGCTGGCTTAGATAATACGCCTCAACCCCGGCCGATAATGATCAAATTTCTGCATTTTCAGACTAAAACACCAATATTAAGAGCATACAGAAAGTTAGAAAGTTTGATTTATGAAAATGCACGTCTGCTCCTTTTTCAAGACTTCTCAGTAGATCTCATGAAACGCCGTAGGAAATTCTCACCAATTTGTTCTAAACTTCACAGGGAGGGTAGACAAGACTTTTTACTGTATCCAGCCAGGCTTAAAATCATGACTCCCAGAGGCCCCAAATTTTTGACACTCCTAACTAAGCCCAAGATTTTCTAGAGGGAAGGGGAGCCCCCCCACGTAGCCCACGCCAGGATCACCCAAGAGGAGATGAGGGTTGATAGCTATAACTGTGTAAGAAACATTCTCTTTCATTAGGGCACTGTTCTGATATTTAAGTCAAGTTAAACGCCTTGATGGCTATTGACATAACTGAATTGAGCTCTGTGATTATACGCAGACGCAAAGTTTTGGAGTTAAGTTCGAGTTTTTTATGTTTAATATGTTTAATATACTTGTGTACCCTAACTTTGACTGGGAGACAGATACAGCAATCAGAGGCGCATCTTTGCAGCAGCGCTGAGGTTACACCTAATTACCATGTTATGGCGGACGCAGACTGGACCCGGATTGGCCCTACAGGGCGACCATGGTGCTGGTGCAAATATGATCTTGGCTTCTATTACCTGAGCTGCTCTTATCTATTATTGAGTTGTTTAATTGGAAACTGTTTGGTGTACTGCTTTGTCTCATTGCGGGGCCCTCGTGGGCTATTGCATGAAGGGCACAACCCACAAGTTTTCTTAATATTTTCAAATGTTGCCTTAAGTTATTTTAAATGTTTAGGTTACTTTAACTATGTAGGTAGAAGCCACAAGATGTGTATATGTAAGGATAGATGTGCTATAAGCTGCTATAAGACAACTTACTTAAATATACCCAGAGGATTGACTGTTCTAAGATGTGTTGTATTGATGAGATGTTTACTAGGCTCACTCGGCTGTTTGAGCAAAACACACTGTCCAACAAATGTTCAATTGTTTATCAACACTCACGTTTACATTTACTATTGGCAGATGGTATGGCGGGACCCAGAGAAACTCCCGATTATTTGTATTTGGGGAAGAGACAGGACCCTTATGACTTTAACCTATGTAAGCAATACTTCTTTTCCTCCCCCCCCCTTTTTTTTTTGTGTGTGTGTGCGCCGCTTCCGTACATATCTCAGGCTGCCCCCCCTGTTGCCCTGCACATGCATATATACGAGTACTCCTTTGGTTCGTGCTAATCCTTAACTTTTAACCTATACACTTGGAATGTAGGGGGGATTCACTCCCCTATCAAGAGAAAGACAATCCTTACACAATTAAGGAAACAGGGAGCTGACATCGCGTTTCTCCAAGAGACGCACTTGTCTGATTAAGAACACGACAAGCTGCTAAGGGATTGGGTAGGAAGGGTTGAATACGCTTCATATACTAAGGCTAGTAGGGGGGTTGCCATACTGTTTGGCAAAAAACTAGAAGTAGAAATTAAGGAGGTAATACGGGACAGAGAAGGCAGATTCATTGTAGTCCACGCACAAATAGCTGGGCAATCATACACTTTTTGTTTAAATATTTTTTTATTGAGGTTGAAGTCACACTACAACGCAACTGTGATACATCAAAATATGTATGAATACAGGAGAAAAAAGAAAAAAATCACAATATGCACATTATTAAACACATTGAGTCATTTCTGTTTCATCACAGAATAATTCAACTAAGTAAAAAATAAACTTAACCTCACTTTTTCAATTTTAGAACAACATAAAATATAAAAGCACTGACATATGAAAGTGGACAAATGTACAATCTAAACTATTGAGGAATATGTAAATATTATTAAACAGAACATTCTATATGTCAGTATACAAAATATCTAAAGAAGATTTTAATCGGAACGCGGTATGTATCAAGGGAAACCGCAGATAGATATATGGGGGGCGGAGAGTTAACATGTATTTTCTTAATTGGGAATAGGAACCCTTGAATATTTAACTTCCGTACAGGTGCTCTCAAAGTAGGTTAAACTAGTGGGACATAGAGAAGGGTGGTATATAGGTGTACATGTATACCTATAATTATAGTTACATTTGCACTGATGGTATACTTTTAATATATATAGGCCAGCCCTGAACCTCTAATAATCCATTCTACCCAAATTGTAGTAAGAGGAGATTTAACCATCTCTAATTTTACAATATTATAGCTCACTACCTAGGCATGGGCCCTATACCCAAGCAGCAGCTTATTCAAATATATCAGCAAATAGATAATTATTTGTAACATACTACAAATAGGTTGGTAGTAACTATTGGTATATGTCCCAGGGCCAGGAGGCTTTCCATTTAAAGTAGATACCATCAAAGAAGTACAACGGCCATAACTAATAAAATAAATAACTATAAGCTAGGGCGTGAGATACAGGGTAATACACCCTCTCAATGAAATGTAAATATCCAAGAAGAAATGAGCTGATGTGACAAAGTAAAGAGAAAATATTACAATCAGTAATGTCTAATCTCAGAAGTTTGGCTTTCATATCTACCTAACATACAATAGCTATCAATAAGACTTTGAGAATAAAAATAAATAAATAAATGAAATAACAGGGCTGTTTATTTCCCCTACCACACAAAAACATTAATGGGCTAAAATTAAGTCTTGACTCCCCTCCGGTGGTGAAAAGCAGCAACGGCATCTTCTATTAAATTATATTAATTTACTCAAGTGATGTAAAATTATAGGGCTTAAAAAGGCCAATCAACTGAGTAACTATGATAAATCAAATGTTAAACATCCTCTTAGTGAATAAAAGAAGGCTAGAAGGGAATTTGTCATAAAGGAGCATCAGAAGACCTTAGGTTATCACAAAGAAAAAACATAAAATACCCAATATTTCTTAGGTTATCACAAAGAAAAAACATAAAATACCCAATATTTCTATAGCACTGTAATTTTCCCAAAGTTTATAGGACAGCTTATGGAAAAGCTAAGTCTATGACTTTCATGGGAGAGTCACTATGCTGGACATCTCAAGAATATATAAGTTAAACCAACTCCTAAACTCTGAGATATTAGTGCATATGAAGTGTGGCAGTCTTTAACGCAGGAAAAGTAGGGCCAAAAAGAAAAGCAGGAGCGAAAATGAAAAAGAGGATATACAAATGCAGTACATATAGCCAATTTGAGGGGCTTAGGTAATATCTTTCTCACCAAAGTCCTCCTTTAGTATATTCTGCCCCATTACCCCACACCAGACGTTGGCAGCAAGTATAGATAGAGCAGCAAGATCGTTTCTGCGAACCAAGACCTCTCTGCTGCCTTCAACCACCAGTGTATTGCAGAGGCAAAACTATAATTAGCAAACTCGAAGCCTTTGTAGGTAGTAAACTCCGCTCCAGAAAACAGGATGGATCCTCTGATATTTCTGACAAGCGTCACACTGACCGATGAAAGGGGCTCCTTCAAACCTGTACCGGATTTGCTTAGCCCCATATTGTGGACAATAGGAGGAATCAGTCCTTCTTCAGTATGGCATAGAATAGTACCGGCTAGTTGTAAATTTGCTATGCTCAAAGCATTAAACTCGCAAGCCGCATCATCATGTAGAGTTGAAGTAGGCAGAAAGATATCCTGCACCGGATAAATAATCACATCAGCTTCTACATCAGCCCTGCTCACAACATCTGGGGGACTTGACCGAAACTGGTCTAAGGCCTGGTAGAGCAGTGTCTCCATATTAGCAAAATGGCCATGTAGCATATTGTGCATTTCAGCTTACAATGCATCGATTGCAGCAGTGTTCCCAAAAGCAGGAGGCATTATCAGATAATATAAGAGCTCAAGGTCCACTTCAAAGATATGTATATTATCTTAGGCAGGCTAAAACCACATGTCCCATCAGCGGAGCGTTAATAGAAAAGATAAACATGAATTTGGCTTCAAAATCATGAAAACTTGTTTCACATAATCTCATAAGAGTCCTGCAGACCCAATCCTTAGCCTTTTTCTGCAAAGATTTATAATAAATCCCATATACATCGAGATGAAACAAGGAGCTCTTCCAAAACACATCCAGCCACCTTGGTTGTAGGCTCCGCCACCCCATCATACACTTTTTGTAATATCTATGGCCCCAACCAAAAGGACAAAGATTTCTGGGATTCCATAATTGCAGTATTAACCCCATTCTTAAATACTTATCTGATAATAGGGGGGACTTAAATCTAGCCCCTAATCCACACTGTGACAGGCTTAGAGAACAACAGGGAAAATCAAGCATAGTGTCCCCTAAATCTCTGTACAAATTTGAGCTGGAGACGTTTCAAAAACTAACCTCATCATTGGAGGTGGTGGATATATGGCGCCAGTTAAATCCGGACGGGAAAGATTATACATGCGTTTCACGCTCCTCCCCCACTATGTCCTGAATTGATTTATTCTTAATATCCAACTCTCTGATACCCCAAGTCATTGAAGTGAAAATTAGTGAAGTAATTGTCTCTGACCACGCTCCCATGGCATTATTTATAGATATAGGCATACGGGTCAGTAATAGGAGGACTTTTCACTTCCCGAGATTCCTGGGGACCTCACAGGAGTTTCAGAGCTATCTGGTGGAACGCTGGAATGACTTCCAGGCTAGCAATGCGCAGCACTTAGAAAACCCTGAGCTGTTCTGGAACTCAGCCAAGGCAGTGCTCACTGGGGATATTATTGCCTTCATGGCTCGTAGGAACAAACAGGTTACGGAACGACTGCTTCGATTGAGAGATGGACTGGCGCTTACTTATCGTGAGTACCGGGCGACACCATCTCAAGCCCTATATCAAACGTATATCTCAGCCAAAAAGGAATATGATGCCATGCTTGCATATTCTACTTCACAAACTTTGATGTGCACCAGAGGTAAATACTATAGATTTGGCGACAAATCGGGCAAGCTGCTGGCGTCCTTAGTTAATATTCGCACGGCCACCAAACATGTAGCAGCGATAAGGCATGAAGGTCGAATAGTCAGAAAAACAAATCACATCGCAGAGGCTTTCGCGGATTATTATGCAAAACTTTACACTAGTGACCCCCCCCCCCCTCTACATTAGTACAACAGAACTTGTGGGAGTCAGTTCATCTACCGAAACTCTCTCCATAACACATGGAAAAACTAAATAATCCTATCTGCAGAGAAGAGATTGACAAAACAATCATGTCCCTCTCCTTGGGAAAAGCAGCAGGGCCTGATGGGCTACCCATAGAGTTCTACCGGTTACTAAAGCCTCAGGTGACTCCGGTTCTCACCAATTTGTTCCAAAGCTATTTTCAGGATGGTCGGGTACCGACCCCTACTTTTTCTGCGGCATTCATCACCCTTATACCTAAGGCAGGTAGAGATGCCCTTCTCCCTGAGTCATACAGACCGATTTCGTAGAACTCGGATTACAAAATACTCACTAAACTTCTGGCTGAAAGGCTGAAATACATACTGCCAGACTTAATCCAAGAAGATAAGACAGGGTTCATGTACGCGAGATCTTCGATGGTGAATGTGCGCAGAGTCCTCCAGATAGTACAACACTTCTGGAACAGGAAAAGGGACGGGAGATCCGGCGAAATTTCGGAGGCCTTCCTGCTGTCCCTGGACGCAGAGAAGGCCTTCAATCGAGTGGAGTGGGGACACCTTTTTTCCACATGAGCAATTTCAACTTTTCTGGCCCTTTTCTATCTCTTATAGCAAATATCTGTATTAATAATATGTTCTCACCTGAGATACGTTTAGGGAGGGGGACTAGGCAGGGATGTCCACTATCACCCCTTCTTTTCAACTTGGCCCTGGAGCCACTGGTGATCAAGCTTAAACAAATGTTCCCGGGTATTGATATTGCAGGGGCCCCACAACATCTAGCACTCTATGCGGACGACATGCTCTTGTTCGTACAAGATCCGCATGTGTACATAACCCCCATAGTATAAACACTCCATGACTTTGGTGCCTTTTCAGGCTATAAGGTCAACATGCAAAAATCCGAAATTCTATGGTTAGCAAAAAGAGACAACAACCATCATAAATATCCTTTCACAGTCGCGAAACACTCTATCACTTATCTTGGCATCCAAATCTCAGCCAATCTGAATAAATTATATGCAAATAACATTATACCGCTGTGCTCCAAGCTCCAGGGCCAGATGAGGAGTTGGAAGTCTCTGCCACTCTCGTTGGCGGGTAGGGTCAGTCTGCTTAAAATGGTGGTATTACCAAGACTATTGTACCCCCTCCTTATGCTACCCCTTTTACTAACAAAAAATGATATTACACAATTAAACTCAGCAGCGCGTTGCTTTCTATGGAAGGGGGGTAAGGCACGTATAGCTACCAACAAACTGAGTATGTCTTATTTGAATGGAGGCTTGGCTATGCCTGATTTTAAATTTTATAACTGGGCTGCCCTGATATGCCTAGTGATAGATTGGCAGGTGGGCACACACCACTTTTGCCAACCTAAATTGGAGCGAGCGGTGCTGGGTCAGATTTCCCTAGCATACCTGCCGCATATGAAGGATCTTAAAAGCATTAAAACTCTAGGTCTGGACACACTATATAAAGAACCGCTGAAGGCATGGCAGATGGCACATAAATTTTTGAAGAAGTCATGCCATGCATGGCAGTATTTGCCCCTCAGTAAAAACCCAGACTTTCCAGCAGGGTTAGACATGTGACCTTTTGATATTTGGGAGAAGCAGGGCCTGTCCTCAATAAAGCCTTTACTAGACCCGCTCACTCGATCGATTAAAACGTTTTCCACCCTACAAAGGGAATTTGCCCTACCAACGCACCATTTCTATGCTTATTTACAGGCGCGTCACTACATAGGGGCGGTGGTCAGGGACAATGAAGATTTCTGGGAGGGCTCGCCCTTCCGACTATCCCAATCGCTGTTTGCGATGGGGAGGTTTTCTTTAACAGAGATCTACCAAGTTCTGATACAGAGGCGTTTCCAGCTCATACAGCCCAATTTACTAATGGGATGGGAGAGAGAGGGATTGGAGGTACCTACCTGTGGTGACTTGAGGGATAGTATTGAAAAGACGAGAAAAGCCACACTTTCAGCGATACTTAGGGAGTCACAGACGCAGATTATACGTAGACCTTATCTAACGCCTAGGATATTGGTGAAATGGGATCCTAACTGTGCCAATAAATGTGTCAAATGTTCTCTTGAATCCCCAGGCTTGTTGCATTACATGTGGCTATGCCTTAAGGTCCAGCAATTTTGGAGTAAGATTCAATATTGGATTCAGAGAAAGTTAAATATCCCCATTACTTTACAACCCAATGCAATCTTTTTTTTTTTAAATGGGACCCGCAATTCAGGCAACATGATATGGTGCTGAGCTTAGTGGTTTTACTAGCCAGGAAATGTGTTCTGAAATTTTGGATTAGCAGCTCCCCCCCCTCGGTTGCATGGTTTATGAATAAACTAAAGTTGCAGATGTTCACTGAACAACATGATGTAAGAATGGATATGCAATCTAGACTAAGCCAGTTCTTGAAGAAGTGGCATAGACTTATTCTGACGTTTGAATTAGAAATACAAAGACAACTCTTAAGACCATTTAAGAACAAGGCCATATTTTTGGAGGCGTCCCTGAGAGGGGAATGGTCCCAGGTGTTTTCTTCCCAGGAAGCACCTAGTTAGCCTTCTAGGGAAGTATTTGCCTGTGCGGAGGCAATATACATGTGTGCTGCTGAACATCCTCGTGTTTTTTTTTTTTTTTTTTTTTTTCTTTACAACTCTGGGTCCCGCCGAGAAGAATCCAAACAAACAAATTTCAGTCCAGCACAACAACGGTCATGAACTTGCAATTCACTCCAGGCTCCAGCAACATACAAAAAATTCCAAAGGTGAGTGACAGCAAACAAAAGTTTATTAGAAAACTTTACACAGAGACAGGTAGCAGCAACGTTTCGGAATAAGTTTCCTTAATCATGCATCATGATTAAGGAAACTCATTCCGAAACGTCACTTTTCACCTTTGGAATTTTTTTTTCCCGCCGAGAAGAGTAAAGGGAGTTTCAATTCAAGATATATAGTGGCTTAGTTTAGTAGTGGAATTTAGTTTAGTTAAGGGTATTTCGGGGGGTGGGTGTGCTGGTATAAAAAAGGAAAAAGTGAGAAGCTAGAGAGGAACGGAAGAAAATAAATCCTTGTGTATTTCTGTCCATACTGTTTATGGTTTAGTGGAATGTCCAATGTTCTAATGGAACTGATATGTGATTTCACCCATACTTGAGCAGATTTAATGCCCCAAAGTAATCAGCTCTTTCACCTGTAAAAAAAAATACAATACCCCCCAACATTAAAACCCACTACCCACACACCCAACCCTACTCTAAAACCCACCAAGCCCCCCTTTAAAAAACCTAACACTACCCCCTTGAAGATCACCCTACCTTGAGATGTCTTCACCCAGCCGGGCACAAGTGGTCCTCCAGAGGGTCCGAAGTCTTCATCCTATTCGGCCAGATGAGGACATCCAGACCGGCAGAAGGCTTCATCCAGGCGGCATCTTCTATCTTCATCCTTCCGGAGTGGAGCGGGTCCATCTTCAAGACATCCGACGCGGAGCATCCTCTTCATCCGACGGCTGACGACTGAATGACTGGTCCTTTAAGTGACGTCATTCAAGATGGCGTCCCTTGAATTCTGATTGGCTGATAGAATCCTATCAGCCAATTGGAATTAAAGTAGGAAAAATACTATTAGCTGATGCAATCAGCCAATAGGATTGAAGTTCAATTCGATTGGCTGATCCAATCAGCCAATAGGATTGAGCTTGCATTCTATTGGCTGTTCCAATCAGAAGCCTTCTGCCGGTCAGGATGTCCTCTTCTGGCCGGATAGGATGAAGACTTCGGACCCTCTGGAGGACCACTTGTGCCCGGCTGGGTGAAGACGTCTCAAGGTAGGGTGATCTTCAAGGGGGTAGTGTTAGTTTTTTTTAAGGGGGGATTGGGTGGGTTTTAGAGTAGGGTTGGGTGTGTGGGTGGTAGGTTTTAATGTTGGGGGGGTATTGTATTTTTTTTTACAGGTGAAAGAGCTGATTACTTTGGGGCAATGCCCCGTAAAAGGCCCTTTTAAGGGCTATTTGTAATTTAGTATAGGGTAGGGAATTTTATTATTTTGGGGGGCTTTTTTATTTTATTAGGGGGATTAGATTAGGTGTAATTAGTTTAAAATTCTTGTAATTCTTTTTTTATTTTCTGGAATTTAGTGTTTGTTTTTTTAATTTAGTTTATTTAATTTAATTGTAATTAATTGTAGGTAGTTTAGGTAATTAGTTTAATTATAGTGTAGTGTTAGGTGTAATTGTAACTTAGGTTAGGGTTTATTTTACAGGTAAATTTGTATTTATTTTAACTAGGAAGTTATTAAAAAGTTAATAACTATTAAATAACTATTGTACCTAGTTAAAATAAATACAAAGTTGCCTGTAAAATAAATATAAATGCTAAGCTAGCTACAATGTAACTATTAGTTATATTGTAACTAGCTTAGGGTTTATTTTATAGCTAAGTATTTAGTTTTAAATAGGAATAATTTATTTAATTGTAGTAAATTTATTTAGATGTATTTAAATTATTTTTAAGTTAGGGGGAGTTAGACTTAGGTTTAGGGGTTAATAAATTTATTATAGTGGCGGCGACGTTGGCGCGGCAGATTAGGGGTTAATAAATTTAATATAGTTGCAGCGACGTTGGGGGGGGGGGGCAGAGTAGGGGTTAATAACTATAATGTAGGTGTCTGCAATGTTGGGGGCAGTAGATAAGGGGTTCATAAGTATAATGTAGGTGGCGGCGGTGTCCGGAGCGGCAGATTAGGGGTTAATAATATAATGTAGGTGTCAGCGATAGCGGGGGCGGCAGATTAGGGTTTAATAAGTGTAAGATTAGGGGTGTTTAGACTCTGGGTTCATGTTAGGGTGTTAGGTGCAGACATAAAATTAATTTCCCCATCGGAAACAATGGGGCTGCGTTAGGAGCTGAACGCTGCTTTTTTGCAGGTGTTAGTTTTTTTTTCAGCCAGCTCAGCCCCATTGTTTCCTATGGGGAAATCATGCACGAGCACGTTTTACCAGCTTACCGCTACCGTAAGCAAAGCTGGTATTACAGTGAGATGTGGAGCTAAATTTTGGTCAACGCTTTTCTGAGGCTAACGCCGGCTTGCAGAATACTCATAATACCAGCGTTGGCTTAAGGGAGTGGTAAGAAAAAAAGGCTCATTAGCCCCGCACAGACTTACCGACTCATAATCTAGGCGCATATATGTTATCAGTGTACAGGTACTCTGCATTAATTATTCAGCTAAGCATGTTTAGTGTATGAACCCTCAGCATCATTATACAGTACAGCATATATGTTATCAGTGTACAGGTACTCTGCATTAATTATTCAGTTCAGCATGTTTAGTGTATAAACTCTCAGCATCATTATACAGTACAGCATATACAGTATGTTATCGGTGTAAAGGTACTCTGCATTAATTATTCAGTTCAGCATGTTTAGTGTTTAGATGGCTTGTATGGTCAAATACTGTATTGTTATGTTTATTAGTAAATAGTGATGTTGCGAACCTAAAATTTTGCATTCGCGAACAGCGAACGCGAACTTCCGCAAATGTTCGCGAACCGAATTGACTTCAATGGGCAGGCGAATTTTAAAACCCACAGGGACTCTTTCTGGCCACAATAGTGATGGAAAAGTTGTTTTAAGGGGACTAACACCTGGACTTTGGCATGCCGGAGGGGGATCCATGGCAAAACTCCCATGGAAAATTACATAGTTGATGCAGAGTCTGGTTTTAATCCATAAAGGGCATACATCACCTAACATTCCTAAATTGTTTGGAATAACATGCTTTAAAACATCAGGTATGATATTGTATCGATCAGGTAGTGTAAGGGTTACGCCCACTTCACAGTGACAGACCAAACTCCCCATTTAACGCACCGCAAACAACCGCAAACAGTCCATTTGCACAACCACGAGATCGATAGATTTGATAGATAGATAGATACATAGATTACATATATCAATAGATGCAATATACATTTGATAGATACCAATTGCATAGATCAAAAGATGCAATATACATTAGATAGATACGAAATACATAGATCAAAAGATGCAATTTACATTTGATAGATACGAATTACATAGATCAAAAGATGCAATATACATTTGATAGATACAAATTACATGGATCAAAAGATGCCATATACATTTGATAGATACGAATTACATCAATAGATGCAATATACATTTGATAGATACCAATTACATAGATCAAAAGATGCAATATACATTTGATAGATATGAATTACATAGATCAATAGATGCAATATACATTTGATAGATACGAATTCCATAGATCAATAGATGCAATATGCATTTGATAGATACGAATTGTATAGATCAATAGATGCAATATACATTTGATAGATACCAATTACATAGATCAAAAGATGCAATTTACATTTGATAGATACCAATTACATAGATCAAAAGATGCAATATACATTTGATAGATACAAATTACATAGATCAAAATATGCAATTTACATTTGATAGATACGAATTACATAGATCAAAAGATGCAATATACATTTGATAGATACGGATTACATAGATCAAAAGATGCAATATACATTTGATAGATATGAATTACATAGATCAAAAGATGCAATATACATTTGATAGATACGAATAACATAGATCAAAAGATGCAATATACATTTGATAGATACGAATTACAGAGATCAATAGATGCAATATATATTTGATAGATACGATTGATAGTTAGATAGATTCGATAGATAAATAGATAGATTTGATAGATATATAATTTCCCTGACAGAGTATAACAATAAGACATGCGGTCTGGGACCCGTGGTGTGTTAAGTACTAAGTAGTACTATTCTTAGCAGTTTAATAATACCTGTTACTCCCCCTATCGGGGGAGGTCTATATGGCCTTGATTTTCAGAACAGGGAGATGGAAGAAGATGCTTGGTCTGTCCTCCTACTTCAAATTTGGCTGAAACACAAGTGGCTGTCACAAAACAGTCCGGCCACGAGATCGATAGATTTGATAGATAGATCCATAGATTACATAGATCAATAGATGCAATATACATTTGATAGATACCAATTACATAGATCAAAAGATGCAATATACATTTGATAGATACGAATTACATGGATCAAAAGATGCAATATACATTTGATAGATACGAATTACATAGATCAATAGATGCAATATACATTTGATAGATAGATAGATAGATAGATAGATAGATAGATACATAGATTACATAGATCAATAGA
The DNA here is from genome assembly GCF_027579735.1 of Bombina bombina. Classification (NCBI taxonomy): domain Eukaryota; kingdom Metazoa; phylum Chordata; class Amphibia; order Anura; family Bombinatoridae; genus Bombina; species Bombina bombina. The sequence goes on from NC_069502.1 coordinate 248,206,300, forward strand.
TGCAATATACATTTGATAGATACAAATTCCATAGATCAATAGATGCAATATACATTTGATAGATACACATTACATAGATCAAAAGATGCAATATACATTTGATAGATACGAATTACATAGATCAATAGATGCAATATACATTTGATAGATACGATTTTAAGGAGTGTGTGTCACCATAAGCTTACTGGCGTGTTTGTAAAAGCTAGTCCTGAGTGAAATAAAGCAATAGTAGTAGTTCCTTCTGGAACAGGTAGTCCTGTCTGATTCTTTCAGGTATACCAGTTGCAGAGGTTCTGACCCTGCATTCTGGCTGCACAATCAGTAGGTTTCACGACCTATCTGTTGCAGTTTCTGAACATGACAGACTTCCTGCTTCTGAATGGGGCTTTAACTACATATTTAACCACTTTGCTGGGATTAAAATTGTATTTATCTAGAAGAGCCTGTTCAATCCTATGTTCTGTTGAAATATAACATGCCCTTTTAATGTCCTTTTAAATGTTGTATCATTTAAATATTAGTTTACAGGTTTCTACTGAAGACTAAATTGGAGAAGCAATTGTATTTACATACTATTTGCTTTTATATATTATTTGTATGCCCTTACATAGATCAATAGATGCAATATATATTTGATAGATACGATTGATAGTTAGATAGATTCGATAGATAAATAGATAGATTTGATAGATATATAATTTCCCTGACAGAGTATAACAATAAGACATGCGGTCTGGGACCCGTAGTGTGTTAAGTACTAAGTAGTACTATTCTTAGCAGTTTAATACCTGTTACTCCCCCTATCGGGGGAGGTCTATATGGCCTTGATTTTCGGAACAGGGAGATGGAAGAAGATGCTTGGTCTGTCCTCCAACTTCAAATTTGGCCGAAACACAAGTGGCTGTCACAAAACAGTCGGGCCACGAGATCGATAGATTTGATAGATAGATCCATAGATCACATAGATTAATAGATGCAATATACATTTGATAGATACCAATTATATAGATCAAAAGATGCAATATACATTTGATAGATACGAATTACATAGATCAAAAGATGCAATATACAATTGATAGATATGAATTACATAGATCAAAAGATGCAATATACATTTGATAGATACAAATTACATGGATCAAAAGATGTAATATACATTTGATAGATACCAATAATACAGATCAAAAGATGCAATATACATTTGATAGATACGAATTACATAGATCAATAGATGCAATATACATTTGATAGATATGAATTCCATAGATCAATAGATGCAATATACATTTGATAGATACAAATTGCATAGATCAATAGATGCAATATACATTTGATAGATACGATTGATAGTTAGATAGATTTGATAGATAAATAGATAATTTGAAAGATATATAATTTCCCAGACAGAGAATTACAAAGACGTGAGGTCTGGGACCCATGGTAAGGTTACTTCCTTTTGGGGCCCGGGATTGCCTTTTTGTGCTGTCTGATTCTTTCAGGTATACCAGTTGCAGAGGTTCTGACCCTGCATTCTTGCTGCACCTCTCCCTGCAAGAGAGATCTGTTACAGAGTCTGTGGGCCTGTATGCAAAGAGCTGGCCTGCCTGAAAGGAGCAGCAAGGCAGAGGGATCGATTCCTGCCTATAAGAAACCAGAGGGCATGCTACCTGCTGGAAGTGTGCAGTAAGGCAGAGGGATCTATTCCTGCCTAGAAGCAGACAGGCAGAGGGGACGCTACCTGCCTGGGAGCCCACTGAGACCAGCCCAGCTGGGGGAGATACAGCCGCTGTCTTGACCTCAGTCTCAGCCACGATATCTCTGGTCCCACTATTTGGAGGCAGAGGGATCTATTCCTGCCAAGAAGCAGCCTGGCAGGGGGATTTATTCCTGCCTAGAAGCAGACAGGCAGAGGGGACGATACCTGCCAAGAAAGAGCTGCAGGGCAGAAAGGACGCTACCTGACTGGGAGTCCACTGAGACCAGCCCTGCTGGGGGAGATACACCCGCTGGCTTGACCCCAGTCTCAGCAACTATATCTCTGGTCCCACTTTCCAGTGGCCACCCCTGGGTTTGGACAGAGGAAGGGAGACCCCCTAGTGGAGCACCGCTACATCCGGGAGATGGAAAAAGATGTTTGCACACCCAGTGCAGGCCGTTCTCCTTCAGCCTTTTTAATACGAGGGTCCCCGACCCCAAACAGGCACGACAGCATGAAAGACCCCATCTGCCATGACTTACTTTTGCACAATCGAGTACAGGTATGGCATCGATTTTAGGAAACCGGAGATAATTTTTAGGAACCAGGAGATGGAAAAAGATGCTTGGACACACAGTACAGGTTGTTCTCCTTCAGCCTTTTTATACGAGGGTCCCCGACCCCAAACAGGCACGACAGCATGAAAGACCCCATCTGCAATGACTTACTTTTGCACAATCGAGTACAGGTGTTACGGTACCAACAGTGTACCAAGGGTTAATACCAGGGAACAACGTCCTGCATAGGGAATCAGCAATTCACAAACCAGCCAGTTTTCAGGTTTAAAACAGAATATCTGCTTTATTTGAAGGCAGCACACAGATTTATACACCCTCGCTTCAGGTTACAAAGGGCATTGATTTAACAGTAAAGCAAACATATGAACAATGCATCAAACAATTGTCTATTCACAGGTAAAACAGATTAACATATTAAGTTAATTAACTAGGGAAGAACGTTTACTCAGACAATCTGATGTTGGGCAGTCTAGTTAACATAATCACACAAGGACACAATCAGTTTACCCAGACAGACTCCTGAGACACAATCAGATCTTAAACATACATAGAATACATCTTATTACAGAATATAGGAACAGTTCTTATTAGCTATAAAGTCTTTTATGCCCACTTTGCTTATAGAGTCACAATTGCTCCCACAAGGGGCACTCACACCCTGTACCCATCCTGTATTTATGGATACAGGGTGACATAGACATAAGACAGAGGTATGAAAGTACATGGGGTGTCCAGCATATAAAATTCCATATTTCCATGCAGTCTCTGGGTATCCTTAAGCCCATGTACCTCCAGCCCAAAGAATGTTCCATAACAGGCCCTCCAATGTACAGTGGCGAGATTGGTTTTGTCACATCTCTCCCCTTTTCCAAACAGACTAACAGGGTATCTGACCTCCTGCCGGTCAGTGCCCTGGTTAGTCCAGCAACCCACCCATAAAACACAATTAGTAGTACAGCCCACCCACAATAAATGGTTACTACACCTGAGTACGGGGAAAACTTGTCCATGTCCAGGTGCCTCACCACAGCTGTGTGGGGGACTGGTACGCTGAATTGGTGGGTTGCGAGGTGGGCAGAGACCAGCTGTACTCTGCCCGGGTGCCAGCACTACCATGGAAGTAGCCTGGTGGGAGCCTGGTTGCTGGAGGGGAAGACCGACTGTCTCCCCTTCGGATACATAGCTGTGCTGCTGGAGGGGGAGACCAATCGTCTCCCCTTTGGCTAAACAGCCGTGTTGCTGGGGGACAGGACCATCAAACTCCTCTCCCTCTGGTTTGTCATGCTCGGCTGTCCAGGGTATATACTGTGGCATATACCACCAGAGCGCCTGGTAGGCATGTCAGTTTGCTGGGACAATCCATCTGTATTCCCGTTATGAGAGAGAATTCCTGTCCATACAAACAAGGGTTCAAATTCCTCAGTGCCCAGACCAGGGCCAAACAGTCCTTCAAAATCCCATCAGCTTCTTTACGAGTTTTCTGTACCTGCTCTTTATAGGTATCCACAATCCCTTCATACTGACATAGGGTGCCCTTGAGTTGCTGCACCTCACTATGAGCCAGCGTCAGCTTCTCCTCCAGTGTCACTAAGTTTGTCTTTAATGTTTCATGTTCCACTCTCAAGCTGGTGTTTTCTGCAGTCTGTCGGTGCAGCTTGTCTAGCAGAGATTCCTGTTCTAAACGTGCTTTTTCCTCTGCGCTCCTCTTCTCCTTCATCAGCGCATTGTAACGGGACCTCCACATATCAATAGCGGATAGAGATTTACTGAGCTCAGCGTCCTGGGGCTTAGCAGCAGGTGGGTCAGTCTCTGCTGCACGGATCTGGGCACGGGTAGTCACAGAGTTAACATCAGCGGGACCCATAGGAGCGTAGGCAGAAACAAGGGGGGCCAAGTCATTTCCAAGAAGAACATCAGCAGGTAAGTCCTTCTTGACCCCCACATTCACAGGTCTAGCGCCCACTCCCCAATCCAAATGTACCCTGGCAACAGGTAGGCTGAACACATCGCCCCCTGCTACCCTCACAGCCACAGTGTCTCCAGTGTACTGTTTCTCAGACACCAAGTTCTTTTGAAGCAAGGTCATGGTAGCACCAGTATCCCGTAGACCACTGACCTCCTTCCCATTTACTTTAACCAGTTGCCGGTTATTCCGGTGGGCAGCTTGCACAAGGTCTGTCTCATGTAGGATGCTCCAGCATTCTTGCGCCTCTACGTAGCGGGCCGCAGGCTGAGGATTACGTGGGATTCCGCCGGCGGGTCTTCTCCAGGACTGCGCTTGGTTTGCTGCGTTTAGGGGACACTCTGGTCTTTTGTGCCCTAGTTGCTTACATCTAAAGCACCGAATAGGTTGTGAGTAGCACCGCAGGGCTCTCTGAGGGTAGTTCGTGGCCGGAGGCCGTGTGGTATAGTGGTGCGCCGGGGTTTGGTAACTGGCAGCTGCTGGGGTGACTGGGGGTCTGTACTCCACTCTAGCAGGGGGCTTAGTGGTAGCAGTGTCCAGTTTGCGGGCATCCGTATACTCATCTGCCAAGCGAGCCGCTTCCTGCAGGGTGGAGGGTTTACGGTCCCGAACCCACTCTCGAACTCCTGCGGGTAATTTGTCGAAGCAATGTTCCAACAGGAATAGCTGCAGCACCTCTTCCCCAGATATGGCTTGGCACCCCGCTATCCAGTGAGCTGCTGTGCGGTGCACCTTACATGCCCACTCAAGGTAGGAATCTCCAGCTAATTTAACAGTGTCTCTGAACCGTCTCCGGTATGCCTCCGGTGTAACCGCATACCTGGAGAGCAGAGCCTCTTTTACAGTATTATAATCCCTGACTTCCTCATCTGGAATGGCCCGAAAAGCCTCTCTGGCCCGGCCGGATAATTTTCCAGATAATATCGTGACCCAGTCCTCTGCGGGTACCTTGTGTAGTGCACATTGCCTCTCAAAATCCGCAAGGTACCCATCAATCTCTCCTTCTGTTTCCAGGAAGTTTTTAAAAGCTGCAAAATTTACTTTTCTCTTTTCCATCTTAGTCAGTATTGTAATAATCCCCCTCTTCCTGAGGTTACTGGCTTGTGTAGTTGCTCTTCTGGGCGATAAGGTTCATTCCGTCGCTGCCACCAATGTTACGGTACCAACAGTGTACCAAGGGTTAATACCAGGGAACAACGTCCTGCATAGGGAATCAGCAATTCACAAACCAGCCAGTTTTCAGGTTTAAAACAGAATATCTGCTTTATTTGAAGGCAGCACACAGATTTATACACCCTCGCTTCAGGTTACAAAGGGCATTGATTTAACAGTAAAGCAAACATATGAACAATGCATCAAACAATTGTCTATTCACAGGTAAAACAGATTAACATATTAAGTTAATTAACTAGGGAAGAACGTTTACTCAGACAATCTGATGTTGGGCAGTCTAGTTAACATAATCACACAAGGACACAATCAGTTTACCCAGACAGACTCCTGAGACACAATCAGATCTTAAACATACATAGAATACATCTTATTACAGAATATAGGAACAGTTCTTATTAGCTATAAAGTCTTTTATGCCCACTTTGCTTATAGAGTCACAATTGCTCCCACAAGGGGCACTCACACCCTGTACCCATCCTGTATTTATGGATACAGGGTGACATAGACATAAGACAGAGGTATGAAAGTACATGGGGTGTCCAGCATATAAAATTCCATATTTCCATGCAGTCTCTGGGTATCCTTAAGCCCATGTACCTCCAGCCCAAAGAATGTTCCATAACAGGCCCTCCAATGTACAGTGGCGAGATTGGTTTTGTCACAACAGGTATGGCATCGATTTTAGGAAACCGGAGATAATTTTTAGGAACCAGGAGATGGAAAAAGATGCTTGGACACACAGTACAGGTCGTTCTCCTTCAGCCTTTTTATACGAGGGTCCCAGACCCCAAACAGGCACGACAGCATGAAAGACCCCATCTGCAATGACTTACTTTTGCACAATCGAGTACAGGTATGGCATCGATTTTAGGAACCCAGAGATAATTTTTAGGAACCGGGAGATGGAAAAAGATGCTTGGACACCCAGTACAGGTCGTTCTCCTTCAGCCTTTTTATACGAGGGTCCCCTACCCTCAACAGGCACGACAGCATGAAAGACCCCATATGCCATCACTTCCTTTTGCACAATCGAGTACAGGTATGGCATCGTTTTTAGGAACCCGGAGATAATTTTTAGGAACCGGGAGATGGAAAAAGATGCTTGGTCGGGCCACCAGATATGAGCGGCCAGAAAAATTGATGTTTGTTTGACAGTTAGAAAGTGCCCTAAAACATTGCGGCTTGAACCCTAGTTGTTGGCGGATAAGTCACGCAAGTCATCCGGCATTCGAAGATAAAATACAGCAGCGTGTGTACCATTTGTAGCCCAAGGCAGCTCATCTCATCAGGCCTTTTTTACTCTAATGTATCGCACAATGTCAGTCCCTTCAGGATCCATCCCTCATTCATTTTAATAAAGGTGAGATAATCAAGACTTTTTTGATCTAGGCAACTTCTCTTCTCAGTGACAATACCTCCTGCTGCACTGAAGGTCCTTTCTGACAGGACACTTGAAGCGGGGCAGGCCAGAAGTTCGATTGCAAATTGGGATAGCTCAGGCCACAGGTCAAGCCTGCACACCCAGTAGTGAAGGGGTCCATCGCTCCTCAGAGTGTCGAGATCCGCAGTTAATGCTAGGTAGTCTGCTACCTGTCAGTTGAGTCTTTCTCTGAGGCTGGATCCCGAAGGGCTGTGGCGATGCATAGGAGCTAAAAAGGTCTGCATGTCCTCCATCAACAACACATCTGGAAAGCGCCGGCGTGGTAGTGGGAGGAGGAGGAGGATTACTTTCATCTCTTCCCCTGTTAGATTCCCGTTGTGCTGTGACATCACCCTTATACGCTGTGTAAAGCATACTTTTTAATTTATTTTTGAACTGCTCTATCCTTTCCGACTTGCGGGAATTCGGTAACATTTCAGTAACTTTATTCTTATACCGGGGGTCTAGTAGCGTGGCCACCCAGTACAGGTCGTTCTCCTTCAGCTTTTTTATACGAGGGTCCCTCAACAGGCACGACAGCATGAAAGACCCCATTTGCATAAGGTTGGATGCCGATCTAATCATGTCCCGTTCCTCGTCCTCACTGATCTCACTGAAGGTATCTTCTTCCCCCCAGCCACGTACGACACCACGGGTACCAGATAGGTGACAACAACGAGCACCCTGGGATGCCTGTTGTGCTTGGTCTTCCTCCTCCTCCTCAAAGCCACATTCCTCCTCTGACTCCTCTTTCTCACAATCCTCTTCCTGCGTTGCCGCTTGTCCAGCAAGTGATGCTGATAAGGCTGTTTCTGGTGGTGATGGAGACCACATCTCTTCCTCTTCAAGCTCATCTACGGCCTGATCCAGCACTCTTCGCAGGGCACACTACAGGAAGAAAACAAATAGTATGTTGTCGCTGATGGTGCCTTCGGTGCGACTGACTAGGTTTGTCACCTCCTCAAAAGGACGCATAAGCCTACAGGCATTGCGCATGAGCGTCCAGTAACGTAACAAAAAAATCCCCAGCTCCCCAGAGGTTGTCCTAGTGGGCCTGGCACACACACTGGCAGGCAGGCAACTGCAATTAAACAACAGTAGCAGACTGAAGTAAAAAAAAATTAAATTTTTTTTTTACACTAATGTTACAACAGATAGGAGTGGTGGCACTGAGGATGGAAGTAGGCACAGTATATGCTGGGAGCCTGACACACAGGCTGGCACTAGTGGGAGGCTGGCCTGGCAAATAAAATTAAATAACACTAGCAGACTGATGTAAAAGTTTTTTGTTTTTTTTTATTTACACTAATGTTCCACCAGATAGGAGTGGTGGCACTGAGGATGGAACTAGGCACAGTATATGCTGGGAGCTTGACACACAGGCTGGCACTAGTGGCACGCTGGCCTGGCAACTAAAATTAAATAACACTAGCAGACTGATGTAAAAGTTTTTTTTTTACAAAAGTTACACTAATGTTACAACAGATATGAGTGGTGGCACTGAGGATGGAAGTAGGCACAGTATATGCTGGGAGCCTGACACACAGGCTGGCATTAGTGTCAGGCTGGCCTGGCAACTACAATTAAATAACACTAGCAGACTGATGTAAAAAAAAAAATAAAAAAAATTTACACGAATGTTACACCAGATATGAGTGGTGGCACTGAGGCTGGCAGTGGCAGGCTGGCCTGGCAACTGCAATTAGATTACACTAGAAGACTGATGTAAAAGTTTTTTATAAAAAATTTTACACTAATGTTACACCAGATATGAGTGGTGGAAAACAGAGCAATTAGGCACAGTATATTCTGTGGCCCTGACACACAGGCCTGATGGAAAATGAAATTAGATTACACTAGCAAACTGATGTAAAAGTTTTTTTTTTTTAAATTTACACTAATGTTACACCAGATTTGAGTGGTGGCACAGAGCAATTAATCACAGTATATGCTGTAGGCCTGGCACTCAGGACTGATGGAAAATGAAATTAGATTACACTAGCAGACTGATGTAAAAGTTTTTTATAAAACAATTTACACTAATGTTACACAAGATATCAGTGGTGGCACAGAGCAATTAATCAGAGTACATGCTGTGGGCCTGACACACAGGCCTAATGGAAAATGAAATTAGATTACAATAGCAAACTGATGTAAAAGTTTTTTTTAAAAAAATTTACACTAATGTTACACCAGATATGAGTGGTGGCACAGAGCAATTAATCACAGTATATGCTGTGGGCCTGACACACAGGCCTGATAGAAAATGAAATTAGATTACACTAGCAAACTGATGTAAAAGTTTTTTTTTTTTAAATTTGCACTAATGTTACACCAGATATCAGTGGTGGCACAGAGCAATTAATCACAGTATATGATGTGGGCCAGACACACAGGCCTAATAGAAAATGAAATTAGATTACAATAGCAAACTGATGTAAAAGTTTTTTTTTTAAATTTACACTAATGTTACACCAGATATCAGTGGTGGCACAGAGCAATTAATCACAGTATATGCTGTGGGCCTGACACACAGGCCTGATGGAAAATGAAATTAGATTACACTAGCAAACTGATGTAAAGGCTTTTTTTTTTTTTAATTTACACTAATGTTACACCAGATATCAGTGGTGGCACAGAGCAATTAATCACAGTATATGCTGTGGGCGTGACACACAGGCCTGATGGAAAATGAAATTAGATTACACTAGCAAACTGATGTAAAAGTTTTTTTTTTTAATTTACACTAATGTTACAACAGATATGAGTGGTGGCACTGAGGATGGAAGTAGGCACAGTATATGCTGGGAGCCTGACACACAGGCTGGCACTAGTGGCAGGCTGGCCTGGCAACTACAATTAAATAACACTAGCAGACTGATGTAAAAAAAATTTTTTTTTAAATTTACACTAATGATACACCAGATATGAGTGGTGGCACTGAGGCTGGCAGTGGCAGGCTGGCCTGGCAACTGCAATTAGATTACACTAGCAGACTGATGTAAAAGTTTTTTATAAAAAAATTTACACTAATGTTACACCAGATATGAGTGGTGGAAAACAGAGCAATTAGACACAGTATATGCTGTGGCCCTGACACACAGGCCTGATGGAAATTGAAATTAGATTACACTAGCAAACTGATGTAAAAGTTGTTTTTTTTTTAAATTTACACTAATGTTACACCAGATTTGAGTGGTGGCACAGAGCAATTAATCACAGTATATGCTGTGGGCCTGGCACACAGGACTGATGGAAAATGAAATTAGATTACACTAGCAAACTGATGTAAAAGTTTTTTTTAAAAAAATTTACAATAATGTTACACCAGATATCAGTGGTGGCACAGAGCAATTAATCACAATATATGCTGTGGGCCTGACACACAGGCCTAATGGAAAATGAAATTAGATTACAATAGCAAACTGATGTAAAAGTTTTTTTTTTTTTTAAATTTACACTAATGTTACACCAGATATGAGTGGTGGCACAGAGCAATTAATCACAGTATATGCTGTGGGCCTGACACACAGGCCTGATAGAAAATAAAATTATATTACACTAGCAAATGTAAAAGTTTTTTTTTTTAAATTTACACTAAAGTTACACCAGATATGAGTGGTGGCACAGAGCAATTAATCACAGTATATGCTGTGGGCCTGACACACAGGCCTGATGGAAAATGAAATTAGATTACACTAGCAAACTGATGTAAAAGTTATTTTTTTTTTTTAAATTTACACTAATGTTACACCAGATATCAGTGGTGGCACAGAGCAATTAATCACAGTATATGCTGTGGGCCTGACACACAGGCCTAATAGAAAATGAAATTAGATTTCAATAGCAAACTGATGTAAAAGTTTTTTTTTTTTAAATTTACACTAAAGTTACACCAGATATCAGTGGTGGCACAGAGCAATTAATCACAGTATATGCTGTGGGCCTGACATACAGGCCTGATTAAAAATGAAATTAGATTACACTAGCAAACTGATGTAAAGGTTTTTTTATTTTTTATTTACACTAATGTTACACCAGATATGAGTGGTGGCACAGACCAATTAATCACAGTATATGCTGTGGGCCTGACACACAGGCCTGATGGAAAATGAAATTAGATTACACTAGCAAACTGATGTAAAAGTTTTTTTTTTAATTTCCACTAATGTTACACCAGATATGAGTGGTGGCACAGAGCAATTAATCACAGTATATGCTGTTAGCCTCACACACAGTCTGACAGGCAGGCAAATCCAATTAGATTACAAAAAAAAAAAGACTGAAGTTCTAGCCCTAAAAAGGGCTTTTTGGGCTGAAGTTCTAGCCCTAAAAAGGGCTTTTTGGGGTGCTGTCCTTACAGCAGAGATTAGATGAGTCCTTCAGGACTGTAGTGGACACTGAATACACTAGCCTAGCTATCAATTTCCCTATAAAATCACCAGCAGCAGCACTAACCCTCCTCTCACTAAGAATGCAGGATCGTAATGAATCTAAAATGGCTGCTGCCCAGGAGCTGGGAGGGTCTGGGAGGGAGTGTCTGCTGCTGATTGGTTGAAATGTGTCCGCAGACTGTGAGATACAGGGTCAAAGTGTCCTCAATGATGACGAATAGGGGGCGGATCGAACATCGCATATGTTCGCCCGCCGCGGCGAAATGCGAACAAGCTAAGATCGCCGGGAACTGTTCTCCGGCGAACTGTTCGCGACATCACTATTAGTATATACATGATCATTATTATTACTATACAGTGACACATGTCCTAACCATGCCAGTACCTCCTTGCATGTTAATGTGATCTATTGTAAGGCTTGTTTAAAAATGTTTATGTATCAAAAAGAAAAAAAGAAAAGAGCAGTTAACAAATCCTTAACTACTAAACAGTGAACAAGACCACACTAGAGTACAAAAAAATAGGCTTTAATGCCTCTGTCTGCTAAGCATACTTAAGTACACCACAATGATAAAATACAAAAACATATACATAAGTATGTGAACAAATGTCCTTGCAAAAGACTCTTCAGTGGCACTCACAACTGCCTGGGAAATAGGAGCACGTAAGTGCAAAAGCACGCGCCCAAACTATGATCCTCTTTTCAGCTTGTGGGCAGGTATTAGCAGTGAAATATTCAGAGAAATTGATACATTTTGGTTATTTGAAACATCAAATGCAGGACATTCAGGTGTGCTTGCAAAGGGGTAAAAATAGCCAAAAACACAAACCTCTTTAGGGCTATCACAAGCCTTAGACTTAGAAACAGGTAAGGTTTGCCTTCACTCTCGTAGCAATTACTGCCCACTTAACAGCTGATCCTCATGACGTTTGCTCACCAGCAGATGCTTCATCTCTCCAGGGTGAGTATTTATCCAGTTCTCAATTCAAATAATGCGGCCACTGATCTTGAGCAACATTAAGGTAGTTTTGTCACATACTACTGCTCCACCACATGTGCCAAACAATTGCCAGGATGACGCGCTTGGCTCCTCCCACTTTAGGGCTGGCCGGGGCTTCATCAGATATTTTCCAGTGTTGCTGAACAATCCTTAAAAGCAGGTACCCAGTCACGCCTCCATTTAATTTAAAGGTGCCACACATTAAAAGCTCTGTTAGAGCGTTCCCCTTTGTTACTAATATCCTACCATCATGATATATATTGCTTGATCAGCATGGCATATTTCCAAACCCTTATTGACATTTTAAGAGGTTTAAAATATATACATTTCAAAGTGATATGCTTGATTATTTGATACATTCAGCATATTAGCATACATTACAGGATTGACATATTTAAGTGGTAAATTTCATAAAGGCTTATCGGGAATTAAATAATACATGCATGTTCTTATCATAGCACATTATGTATATACATTTTAAAGAAAACACACATACTCAATTTTTCCTTTAGGGGCTATTGTCTTCAATAAATACATTCAAGTTTCATGTTGGAGTAATGCTTTATCCAAGTTTACACCTCTTCTATTAAACTTTAAATGCTCTATTCCAATAATCCTCAATCTTGAGTGGTCTGAATTATGGCATTCGTTAAAATGCCTTGCTACAGGACTGTAACAGTCTTTATTTTTTATATAATTTATGTGTTCACGTACCCTCTCTTTCAGTTCTCTGCCAGTTTTACCGACATAAAAAGTTGGACATGAGCACGATAGAAGGTAAATGACTCCAGAAGTGTTACTGGAAATCCATTGTTTTATTTTGAAGGTCTTACTTGGACCAGTGCAGAAAGTTTTGGTTTTCACAATATTACAAGGGGTGATAACTGACCCTCCCCTGCCTCTGTGTTTACCAATTCTGTGCTGGTTTACTTATTTGGAACTCTGAGCGCACCAACTTATCCTTCAAGCTGGGTGCTCTCTTTGCTGTCATTAATGGAGTTTCAGACACAAAATCTTTTAGTGATTTATCAGCTAACAAAATGTGCCAATATTTATTCATAATTGACTTTACTTTGTTCCAGTGACTATTATATGGAGTAATTAGTCTAGTCTGATCTTGAGCAGTACTTAATTCCTTGTTTCCTTGGGCCTGGATGAAGACTTCGGCGGCTCTTCTGGACCAATCGGTGAACCCGGTGTGGTGAAGACAAGGTAGGGAGATCTTCAGGGGCTTAGTGTTAGGTTTATTTAAGGGGGGTTTGGGTTAGATTAGGGGTATGTGGGTGGTGGGTTGTAATGTTGGGGGGGGTATTGTATGGTTTTTTTACAGGCAAAAGAGCTGAATTCTTTGGGGCATGCCCCGCAAAGGGCCCTTTTAAGGGCTGGTAAGGTAAAAGAGCTTTTCTATTTTAATTTTAGAATAGGGTAGGGCATTTTTGTTATTTTGGGGGTCTTTGTTATTTTATTAGGGGGCTTAGAGTAGGTTTAATTAGCTTAAAATTGTTGTAATATTTTTCTAATGTTTGTAAATATTTTTTTATTTTTTGTAACTTAGTTCTTTTTTATTTTTTGTACTTTAGTTAGTTTATTTAATTGTATTTATTTGTAGGTATTTGTATTTAATTAATTTATTGATAGTGTAGTGTTAGATTTAATTGTAGATAATTGTAGGTATTTTATTTAATTAATTGATTGATAGTGTAGTGTTAGGTTTAATTGTAACTTAGGTTATGATTTATTTTACAGGTAATTTTGTAATTATTTTAACTAGGTAACTATTAAATAGTTCTTAACTATTTAATAGCTATTGTACCTGGTTAAAATAATTACAAAGTTGCCTGTAAAATAAATATTAATCCTAAAATAGCTACAATATAATTATTATTTATATTGTAGCTATATTAGGGTTTATTTTACAGGTAAGTATTTAGCTTTAAATAGGAATAATTTATTTAATAAGAGTTAATTTATTTCGTTAGATTTAAATTATATTTAACTTAGGGGGTGTTAGGGTTAAGGTTAGACTTAGCTTTAGGGGTTAATAAATTTATTAGAGTAGCGGTGAGGTCCGGTTCGGCAGATTAGGGGTTAATACTTGAAGTTAGGTGTCGGTGATGTTAGGGAGGGCAGATTAGGGGTTAATACTATTTATTATAGGGTTATTGAGGCGGGAGTGAGGCGGATTAGGGGTTAATAGCTTTATTATAGTAGCTGTGAGGTCCGGTCGGCAGATTAGGGGTTAATTATTGTAGGTAGCTGGCGGCAACGTTGTGGGGGGCAGATTAGGGGTTAATAAATATAATATAGGGGTCGGCGGTGTTAGGGGCAGCAGATTAGGGGTACATAGGGATAACGTAGGTTGCGGCGGTGTACGGAGCGGCAGATTAGGGGTTAAAAAGTATATGCAGGGGTCAGCGATAGCGGGGGCGGCATATTAGGGGTTAATAAGTGTAAGGTTAGGGGTGTTTAGACTCGGGGTACATGTTAGGGTGTTAGGTGCAGACATAGGAAGTGTTTCCCCACAGAAAACAATGGGGCTGCGTTAGGAACTGAACGCTGCTTTTTTGCAGGTGTTAGGTTTTTTTCAGCTCAAACAGCCCCATTGTTTCCTATGGGGGAATCGTGCACGAGCACGTTTTTGAAGCTGGCCGCGTCCGTAAGCACCGCTGGTATTGAGAGTTGCAGTGGCAGTAAATATGCTATACGCTCCCTTTTTGGAGCCTAAAGCAGCCCTTCTGTGAACTCTAAATACCAGCGGTATTTAAAAGGTGCGAGGGGAAAAAAGCCAGCGTTAGCTACGCGGGTCGTTACCGACAAAACTCTAAATCTAGCCATAATTGTATACGTGAGTTAAATGATACCCATTGTAATCTATGCTGTTCTCAAGGTAAAAATGGCCTTTAGAGAATTTGGATAGGAGTTTCATATTATTGGAGAGATTTCTTATAAAATCACACATGCTCACAGACCTTTAGATAATTGCCCCATTTAGAGAGAGCAAATGAAAAGAAAACGTTTATTACTTTATATCTCTTTCACCCCACTGCCTGATAGCTGCTTGCTACACTCTCGTTTGCATAGCCTTTCTATAGACACTGCTGAAGTATTCATATTTTCAGTATAGGTAGTCATTTAAACAGGCAAAAAAGTTATTTCAAATGACAAAAAAAGATAAATGTGTTATTTGTACAGTTTAAAGGGATACTAAACCCAAATGTTTTCTTTCATGATTCAGATAGAGCAGGCAATTTTAAGCAACTTTCTAATTTACTCTTATTATCATTTTTGTCTTCGTTCTCTTGATATCTTTATTTTATTTTAAGCTTACAAGCTGGCCAGTTCTTGGTTCAGAACCCTGGATAGCGCTTGCTGATTGGTGGGTACATCACATTTATTTTTTAGTAATAGAGTTGCTATTCAATGTGCTTTTATGGAATAATATTAATGTATGTTATTTATTGGCATGATAGGTTATCACAGTGAACTGAACATAATGGTGAATAAATTATAATAAGGAGTAACAGTTGCTTTGGACTGTAAAAAAAACATAGCTTTTATTTCATAGTAAAAATGACAAATTCCAGCACACGATAACAAACAAATAACCCGCTAGCTTGTTGCTTTCACGATAATGTTGTACTGAAGAGTGAGCACAAATCAGACTGGAAGAGGCTCCATAATTTACCTTGATTGATTGATATTGGGAATCCACCAGTCAGCATGAAGGGAGTAGCAGGAAGAATCATGGCTTCCAAAAGAGGGAAAAAGGTATGGAGAGTCTACTTCAGAATTTTTATTGTTTAAAAAGATAGACAATCCCTTTTAGTACCCATTCCCCAGTTTTGCATAACAAACACAGTTATATTAATCCACTTTTTACCACTACGATTACCTTGTATCTAAACTTATGCAGACTGCCCCCTTATTTCAGTTCATTTGACAGACTTGCATTTTAGCCAATCAATGCTGACTCCTAGGTAACTCCATTTGCGTGAGCACAATGCTATCTATATGGCACACATAAACTAGTGCCCTCTAGCTGTGAAAACCTGTCAAATGCATTCAGATAAGAGGCTGCCTTCAGGGACTCAGAAATGAGCATATGAGCCTACATAGGTGTAGCTGTCAACTAAGAATACCAAGAGAATAAAGCAAATTTGATGATAAAAGTAAATTGGAAAGCTGTTAAAAATGAGATTCCCTATCTGAATCATGAAATTTTAATTTAGACTAGACTGTCCCTTTAAATGAGCTGGTGTTGAGAAGCTATTAGTTCAATGGATTACCAAAATGCTGTATGTTATATTGTGCCAGGACACGTTTAGAAACATTCAGTGTGAATATTTTGTTTACCCATAAGGAAGACTTATTGTAAGTTGTTGCGTGAAATAACATTATGTAATGAGAGAGAAATTATAACATTGAAATTACGGATTTACAAGCTTTTAGATTTCTTTTCAGTGCTGACTTTACATCTTTATTGTTTAAGCTGTAAATCATTGGGTTTAGGACGGGAACAGCAGCTGTATTAATTAGTGATGAAAACTTCTTAGCGCCCAATTTTTCTGTTGAAACTGGTGTTAAATATTGGCAACTAAGTGTCAAATAGAGAAGGATGACCACTGTCAGGTGTGAGGAACATGTGAAGATGGCTTTTCTTCTTCCGGTGCTTGAACGAATCTTAAATATGGTGATGGCAATGAAGATGTAGGATATTATTGTTAGAAAAAATGGAATAAATCCTGCTATTAGAAAACCTCCAGTACGTATATAAAGTTCCAATACAGAGGTATCACTACAAGTAATGGCTAAAAGAGGTGCAATATCAAAGAAAAAATGGTTAATTTTGTTGGATTTATAACATGAGAGATTTGATATTAACCAAATGGTGGGTATTACTTGTAAAAAACCTATTAACCAGCAGAGAGTGGCTAACAAGACACAAACTCTTTGGTTCATGACCATCTGATATCTCAAGGGATTACAGATGGCAACATACCGGTCATAACCCATAGCTGCTAGTATAAACAATACACCCCCTGCAGTGGAAGCAAATAGATACAGCTGTGCTAAACAACCATGATAATAAATAATATTATTTGATGTAATAAAAATAAAAAGGACCTTATGCAAAGAGGTTGTAATGGAAGATAGGTCCATGATGGACAAGTTACACAAGAAGAAGTACATAGGCGTGTGCAGAGGAGAGTCCAGAATAACAAGTATAATTATAGTCAGGTTACCACAAAGGCTGAAGAGATAAATGATCAGAACCAACAAGAAAATTGACAGCTGCAAGTCAGGGTTGTCTGAAATCCCTTTTATAATAAAAAATGTCAGGTTTGATTTCTCCATAGGTTAGAAATTTCTAGATGCTAAATCAAAGACATATTAAAAAAAAAATGTTAATGTGATCAAAATATGTTTGTTCTTTTTTTTTTCTGCTAACAAATAAAATTAAAGCTGATGTCATAAAAACCACAAGGGTGAGGGGATTTTAAGTTTGAATTTTTCTGTGATTGAGTCAGAACCTTAACTCTTGCATTAATATAGATCTAAACTTTTTTAAAGAAATAAACTATTAGACACACATATACACTTTTAATAACAGGAGAAAATAGATAGAGGGTGCCACATGGTGCAGATCATATGAGATAAGAACAAAGCAACAGTATGATCAAAGGAATCCTACTCACAAGTTGTGGCGCACATAAGAGTGCAGTGATCGCAGTCCGGAACCACACGTCGTCCAGTAGACCGCAATGGATAGATTTCACCGATGGAGGTCCTCGTCTCACCAGGGAGAAAAAATATAATAAGTGTGGATCAGTGCACCAGAGATCCAACAGAGAGTCCGGCAAGGTACTTGGGAAGGTGCCAAATGGATATATAAGGCCAAAGCTCAAAAAAGAAAAAGTGTAGTCGGCAGCAGATAGAGAGTTAAAAATGTATAAAAATTTAATAACAATAAAAACAACAGCAATGCGTTTCTCAGTGTAACACACTGTTTCATCAGGCTTCATAGCCAATGAATACAATGTGTTTACACTCATTCTAAACCAACAAAACAATAAAAGCATTAATTATAGACATTATTTACATACATAGTTGTAACGCAAAATGCATAATAAACAATGGAACTCTAATTAAGACCTAGAAAAAATAAAAGCTTTCAATATGTACCATATCTTATGTACCAAGTACCACATGAAAGAGTACAACAACCTAATATCGTTGTTAATTAGAAGATCAGGACACCTATTACTGTTTAGATTGCATATATTGCACAGAGCCTTTTTGTTTGTATTAGGTTACTACTAACTGATTTTACAAACTGAATGTATATCAAAAAATGTACCTCGGCGATATTTACCCACTGCAGCACTGTAGCCAATCAATGTGGCGCTACGGGAGGTGTGTATATCTGGGCCAATGGCTGTGTGTTTTACGTATTGTTACGATACACACAGTGTTACATATAAACTACTTTTCATCCACATTGATCCAAACGCAGCCTAAGCATTTGTGTTAAAAAATGTTGGCTAAAAAAAGAACAATAATGAATATGTTAAAAGAGCAAATGTTGAAGCGTTGTGTTACTAAGGGGCTGTATAACTGAACCACCAAACAAAAATAATGTTAAGATGGGTGTGTTGATCTAAGCCAATGGCTACACGTTCCCAAAGCCGTGCCGTCATACACAGCCAAACAGATATTCTTCTTTTGATCGATATTTAAGCCACCATAATCACAGCACTTAAATTAGTACAGTGCTTCAATAGAAAAATAATGGTAATGAACATTTAGTCATAAACAAAAAGATGGAAACTTGAATGTGGATTCCTGTTAGATAAAAAGACAGAGAGAGATCTCGATCATCTAAACTAATAAGGAAGCGATAACTGTGAAAAACCACAGCCTATTTCTCTAATCTAACAATTAATGTGAAAATCGCCAATATGTGTAAAAATGTGAGTGCTGAAAAAAATTATATATGTATATAAAAATAAATATTGCTATATCAATAGTGTATCGTTATAAAGAGTATGTGGTACTCTTATGAATTTAAACCCACATGTGATATATGATGAACATAAACTGACAAAAACAACTCCAATAGTCCTATCTGAGCTATATACGTCCCTTAGGTCATCAGAAAGTGGCCAATCGCTAAAGTACTAAAATGACTATGTAAAGCCAACTATAGACTATAAAAGACAGAGTATCCATTATGTGATAAAGAAGTTTTGAAAAGCCTAATGTGCATATGGAAAGCAAACCAAATGGCTCGCACACAAATTAATCTATTAAATAATGAAAATAAATAAAGCAACATGAAAGGATGAAAAATGAGTAGTGTGTTAATGCGCAGATATTGTTCAACTTATGAAAAAATAAGTATTGACCATTTATATTAAAAACAAGACCCTAGGTATGAATATGTCACTAAAGTGGATGTGAAAAACAGCAATAGCAATATAGGTCTAAAAAGTATTGATGTGAAAATGTGTACTAAATACAATGAAATATAATCATAATGAATAAAGATCTATATAACATACTAAAGTGTTGATGTGTGTATGTATTTATTGTATTAATTATATATCAAAGTGTGAAGTGTCGTTACTTGAACAAATGTGTGAATCTCTTTAGTATGAAACAGTGTCTAAGACCTCATAGAGGCCCTCAGATGTGACTAAAGTGGATGTGAAAAAAATAGCAATATCAATATGAGACTCATATTGTGATAGTGCAAGAGTATATATGTAAAAATGTGTACTAAATACAAGAAACTATGATCATAATGGATAATAAAATATATATCATAATAAAGTGTTGGTGTGTAAATGTGTTTATATATCATAATGAGGTGTTGGTGTGTGTATATGTTTATTATGTTGATTATAAATAAAAGTGTAAAGTATAATTACTTAAACAAATGTGTGATTCTCTTTAGAAGGCAGCAGTGTATATGACCTTGTTGAGGCCCTCTGGATACAGAGAACCAAATTTGTATATCCAGAAGGTCTCTCTTTGGAGAAGTCTAGACATTCTGTTTTGTTAATTGATCACAGGAATAGCTTCCAATGGAGTGATGTTCATGAGACATTTGTTTGTGCCATGTATCGTGGAGTGGTGTCTGGAAGTGCTGTATTTATCTGATCCTCTTAGAATGCATCTAAGATGTTCTGACCATCTCTGTCTAATTTTTCTACAGGTGCGGCCTATATATTGTAGACCACACAAGCATGTTATACAATAACATAATTTATGTAAGAACTTACCTGATAAATTCATTTCTTTCATATTAGCAAGAGTCCATGAGCTAGTGACGTATGGGATATACATTCCTACCAGGAGGGGCAAAGTTTCCCAAACCTTAAAATGCCTATAAATACACCCCTCACCACACCCACAATTCAGTTTAACGAATAGCCAAGAAGTGGGGTGATAAGAAAGTGCGAAAGCATAAAAAATAAGGAATTGGAATAATTGTGCTTTATACAAAAATCATAACCACCACAAAAAAAGGGCGGGCCTCATGGACTCTTGCTAATATGAAAGAAATGAATTTATCAGGTAAGTTCTTACATAAATTATGTTTTCTTTCATGTAATTAGCAAGAGTCCATGAGCTAGTGACGTATGGGATAATGATTACCCAAGATGTGGATCTTTCCACACAAGAGTCACTAGATAGGGAGGGATAAAATAAAGACAGCCAATTCCTGCTGAAAATAATCCACACCCAAAATAAAGTTTAATGAATAACATAAGCAGAAGATTCAAACTGAAACCGCTGCCTGAAGTACTTTTCTACCAAAAACTGCTTCAGAAGAAGAAAATACATCTAAATGGTAGAATTTAGTAAAAGTATGCAAAGAGGACCAAGTTGCTGCTTTGCAAATCTGATCAATCGAAGCTTCATTCCTAAATGCCCAGGAAGTAGAAACTGACCTAGTAGAATGAGCAGTAATCCTCTGAGGCGGAGTTTTACCCGACTCAACATAGGCAAGATGAATTAAAGATTTCAACCAAGATGCCAAAGAAATGGCAGAAGCTTTCTGGCCTTTTCTAGAACCGGAAAAGATAACAAATAAACTAGAAGTCTTTCGGAAAGACTTAGTAGCTTCAACATAATATTTCAAAGCTCTAACAACATCCAAAGAATGCAACGATTTCTCCATAGAATTCCTAGGATTAGGACATAATGAAGGAACCACAATTTCTCTACTAATGTTGTTGGAATTCACAACTTTAGGTAAAAATTCAAAAGAAGTTCGCAACACCGCCTTATCCTGATGAAAAATCAGAAAAGGAGACTCACAAGAAAGAGCAGATAATTCAGAAACTCTTCTGGCAGAAGAGATTGCCAAAAGGAACAAAACTTTCCAAGAAAGTAATTTAATGTCCAATGAATGCATAGGTTCAAACGGAGGAGCTTGAAGAGCCCCCAGAACCAAATTCAAACTCCAAGGAGGAGAAATTGACTTAATGACAGGTTTTATACGAACCAAAGATTGTACAAAACAATGAATATCAGGAAGATTAGCAATCCTTCTATGAAAAAGAACAGAAAGAGCAGAGATTTGTCTTTCAAGGAACTTGCGGACAAACCTTTATCTAAATCATCCTGAAGAAAAAATAAATCTTCCAGACTCTATAATATATCTCTCTAGATACAGATTTACGAGCCTGTCACATAGTATCAATCACAGAGTCAGAGAAACCTCTTTGACCAAGAATCAAGCGTTCAAACTCCATACCTTAAAATTAAGGTTTTGAGATCCTGATGGAAAAAAATAATCTTGAGACAGAAAGACTGGTCTTAACGGAAGAGTCCACAGCTGGCAAGAGGCCATCCGGACAAGATCCGCATACCAAAACCTGTGAGGCCATGCTGGAGCTACCAACAGGACAAATGAGCATTCCTTTAGAATATTGGAGAATACCCTTGGAAGAAGAACTAGAGGCGGAAAGATATAGGCAGGATGACACTTGTAAGGAAGAGATAATGCATCCACTGCCTCCGCCCGAGGATCCCGGGATCCGGACAGATACCAGGTAAGTTTCTTGTTTAGATGAGAAGCCATCAGATCTATTTCTGGGAATTCCCACATTTGAACAATCTGAGGAAATACCTCTGGGTGAAGACCATTCGCCCAGGTGCAACGTTTGGCGACTGAGATAATCCGCTTTCCAATTGTCCATACCTGGGATATGAACCGCAGAGATTAGACAGGAGCTGGATTCCGCCCAAACCAAAATTCGAGATACTTCTTTCATAGCCAGAGGACTGTGAGTCCCTCCTTGATGATTGATGTATGCCACAGTTGTGACATTGTCTATCTGAAAACAAATGAACAACTCTCTCTTCAGAAAAGGCCAAGACTGAAGAGCTCTGAAAATTGCACGGAGTTCCAAAATATTGATCGGAAATCTCACCTCCTGAGATTCCCAAACCCCTTGTGCAGTCAGATACCGCCACACAGCTCCCCAACCTGTAAGACTTGCATCTGTTGAGATTATAGTCCAGGTCGGAAGAACAAAGAAGCCCCCTGAACTAAACGATGGTGATCTGTCCACCATGTCAGAGAGTGTCGTATAATCGGTTTAAAGATATTAATTGAGATATCTTTGAGTAATCCCTGCACCATTGGTTCAGCATACAGAGCTGAAGAGGTCGCATGTGAAAACGAGCAAAGGAGATCGCATCTGATGCGGCAGTCCTAAGACCTAAAATTTCCATGCATAAGGCTACCAAAGGGAATGATTGTGACTGAAGGTTTTGACAAGCTGATATCAATGTTAAACTTCTCTTGTCTGACAAGGACAGAGTCATAGACACTGAATCTTTCTAGAAACCTAAAAAGGTTACCCTTGTCTGAGGAATCAATGAACTGATTGGTAAATTGATCCTCCAACCATGAACTTGAAGAAACAACACAAGTCGATTCGTATGAGATTCTTCGAAAATGAGAAGACTGAGCAAGTACCAAGATATCGTCCAAATAAGGAAATACCAAAACCCTGTTCTCTGATTACAGAAAGAAGGGCACCGAGAACCTTTGAAAAAAATTCTTGGAACTGAGGCTAGGCCAAACGGTAGAGCCACAAAACTGGTAATGCTTGTCTAAAAAGAGAATCTCAGACACTAAAAGTGATCTGGATGAATCGGAATATGCAGATACACATCCTGTAAATCTATTGTAGACATATAATGCCCTTGCTAAACAAAAGGCAGGATAGTCCTACAGTAACCATCTTGAATGTTGGTATCCTTACATAACGATTCAATATTGATAGATCCGGAACAGGTCTGAAGGAATTGACCTTCTTTGGTACAATGAAGAGATAAAATAAAACCCCAGCCCCTGTTCCAGAACTGGAACTGGCATAATTACTCCAGCCAACTCTAGATCTGAAACACATCTCAGAAATGCTGAGCCTTTGCTGTGTTAACTGGGACATGGGAAAGAAAAAAATCTCTTAGCAGGAGGCCTTAACTTGAAGCCAATTCTGTACCTTTCTGAAACAATGTTCTGAAACCAGAGATTGAGAACGGAATTGATCCAAATTTCTTTGAAGAAAACGTAATCTGCCCCATACCAGCTGAACTGGAATAAGGGCCGCACCTTCATGGGTACTTAGGAGCTGGCTATAGGTTTCTATAAGGCTTCGATATATTCCAAACTGGAAATAGTTTCCAAACTGATACCGCTCCTGAGGATGAAGGATCAGGCTTTTGTTCCTTGTTGTGAGGAAAAGAACGAAAAATGATTATAAAACCTAAATTTACCTTGGATTTTTTATCCTTTGGTAAAAAAGTTCCCTTTCTTCCAGAAACAGTTGAGATAATAATTTATTACCCTGGAAAGAAAGGAAAAGCAAAGTTGACTTAGAAGACATATCAGCATTCCAAGTTTAATCCATAAAGCTTTTCTAGCTAAAATAGCTAGAGACATATACCTGACATCAACTCTAATGATATCAAAAGATGGTATCACCAATAAAATTATTAGCATGTTATAGAATAATAATAATGCTATAAAATTATGATCTGTTACTTGTTGCGCTAAAACTTCTAACCAAAAAGTTGAAGCTGCAGCAACATCCGCTAAAAATATAGCAGGTCTAAGAAGATTACCTGAACATAAGTAAGCTTTTCTTAGAAAGGATTCAATTTTCCTATCTAAAGGATCCTTAAATGAAGTACTATCTGCCGTAGGAATAGTAGTACATTTAGCAGGAGTAGAGACAGCCCCATAACCTTAGGGATTTTGTCCCAAAAAACTCTAATCTGTCAGATGGCACAGGATATAATTGCTTAAACGTTTAGAAGGAGTAAAAGAATTACCCAAATTGTTCCATTCCCTGGAAATTACTTCAGAAATAGCATCAGGGAGATTAAACACCTCTGGAATAACTACAGGAGATTTAAAAACCTTATTTAAACGTTTAGATTTAGTATCAAGAGGACCAGAATCCTCTATTTCTAAAGCAATTAATACTTCTTTAAATAAAGAACGAATAAATTCCATCTTGAACAAATACAAAGATTTATCAGCATCAACCTCTGAGACAGAAACCTCTGAACCAGAAGAACCATTATCAGTATCAGAATGATGATGTTCATTTAAAAATTCATCTGAAAAAAGAGAAGTTTTAAAAGACTTTTATGTAAACTAGAAGGAGAAATAACAGACATAGCCTTCTAAATGGATTTAAAAAATAAAATCTCTTATGTTTATCAGGAACACTCTGAAAATTAGATGTTGACGGAACAGCAACAAGTAATGTAACAGTACTAAAGGAAATTTTATCTGCATTAATAAGTTTGTCATGACATGCAATACAAACAACAGCTGGAGAAACAGATACCAAAAATTTATAGCAGATACACTTAGCTTGGTAGCTCCAGCACCGGACAGTGATTTTCCTGAAGTATCTTCTGACTCAGTTGCAACGTGGAACATCTTGCAATATGTAATAGAAAAAACAACATATAAAGCAAAATTGATCAAATTCCTTAAATGACAGTTTCAGGAATGGGAAAAAAATGCCAGTGAACAAGCTTCTAGCAACCAGAAGCAATAAATAATGAGACTTAAATAATGTGGAGACAAAAGCGACGCCCATATTTTTTTAGCGCCAAACAAGACGCCCACATTATTTGGCGCCTAAATGCTTTTGCCGCCAAAAATGACGCCACATCCGGAACGCCGACATTTTTGGCACAAAAGGACGTCAAAAATGACGCAACTTCCGGCGACACGTATGACGCCGGAAACAGAAAAGATTTTTTGCGCCAAAAAAGTCTGCGCCAAGAATGACGCAATAAAATGAAGCATTTTCAGCCCCCGCGCGCCTAACAGCCCACAGGAAAAGAAAAAAAAAAAAAAAAAAGTCAAATTTTTTAAGGTAAGAAAAAAATGATTGATTCAAATGCATTATCCCAAATATGAAACTGACTGTCTGAAAATAAGGAATGTTGAACATTCTGAGTCAAGGCAAATAAATGTTTGAATACATATATTTAGAACTTTATAAACAAAGTGCCCAACCATAGCTTAGAGTGTCACAGAAAATAAGATTTACTTACCCCAGGACACTCATCTACATGTTTGTAGAAAGCCAAACCAGTACTGAAACGAGAATCAGCAGAGGTAATGGTATATAAATAAGAGTATATCGTCGATCTGAAAAGGGAGGTAAGAGATGAATCTCTACGACTGATAACAGAGAACCTATGAAATAGACCCCGTAGAAGGAGATCACTGCATTCAAATAGGCAATACTCTCCTCACATCCCTCTGACATTCACTGCACGCTGAGAGGAAAACCGGGCTCCAACTTGCTGTGGAGCACATATCAACGTAGAATCTAGCACAAACTTACTTCACCACCTCCATAGGAGGCAAAGTTTGTAAAACTGAATTGTGGGTGTGGTGAGGGGTGTATTTATAGGCATTTTAAGGTTTGGGAAACTTTGCCCCTCCTGGTAGGAATGTATATCCCATACGTCACTAGCTCATGGACTCTTGCTAATTACATGAAAGAAAAACAATATATGTGGAATTGCAGGTCATTTTTTGTGTGAGTTTAAATGATTCTCCCGTGCTATTGGACGTAATAGTCTTTAAGCCATTAGTAATATATTTACACATGCTGCATCTACTTTTATTGCATCTGTAAGCTCCTCTTGGGGATAACTGATTATGAGATAAGGATATCATAGGTGTATTGTTAGGGGCACTAGATTTCTGTTTACACATCACCACTTTGCTCGGTGCTAGTTTTTCTTTAATCGTTGGTGCTCGTCTAAAAGTGCACTGGGGTTTTTCTCCTAAGATAGATTTAAGAATGGGGTCTCTTCTAAGTAGAGTCCAATGTTTAGATAGAATTTTCTTGATTTCTTTATGGTTATCATTATATCTAGTAATAAAAGTGGATTCATAGTCTGAATCATAAGTCAGTTCTTTTTTCTTTTTACTTGTTAACAATTCCTTTCTATTTAGAGAGCGCGCCTTCTGATAGCCAGATTCTATCAGTTCATCCGGATAATGTTTTTCCCTAAACCTATCTTTAAAATCAAACTTTGTGTGTCATATGTAATGGTATCTGTACAATTTCTTCGTTTCTTCTAAACTGACTATAAGGTATGTTTTGTTTCCAACTGGAATAATGATTACTATAATAATCTAAAAAATTATTACTGTCTACAATCTCATCAACATTTAACATCTAAACCCTCTCAGAATACCTATAAAAATAGTCATCATTCTCAGAGAGTACATCAATCCAGAGAATACACAACTGAATCCCCTCAAACACATGGGGCTAACTCTAGTCACAACAGGACACATGATGATCATTCTGGCAATAATAGGGATGTAACACAAACTCATAATTCACCCATACCCCATAATTCTTCCTCTTTTTTAGAGGATCGTATACCCCTAGCGCCTTTATGGCGGAGAGAAGGACAAAATACCCCATATCAACAACCGGGCAAAAACAAAAGAACATACATAAACGGGGACGGAGGGGAAGGGGAATTGCCTCCAAGGAAAAAAAAGTTACAACAATTGAGTAAGGGTATTTTCAATTTGTCTAACAAAACCCTGGGTAATGATGAAATAAGAATTTTGAGTAAAGGTTTAAGCTTTTGTCCTTCCAACTCGCACAAAATGTGTTTGTTGACTTGAATAAGTTCACAAGAAAATTGCCTTTATAACGATATTTCGCCAAAAACAACTTAAAATACATAAAAACACTGGTTTGCCCATCCTTACAGATAATATGACAGCACACAAAAACACACCAGTTGTTTATATGGATCCTGTTGATCTATCTGAACAACTGTTTGAGGGAGTGATACATACTGATTTTGCACCGATGTCTCTTTTCCATCCCAATAGGGAAGATTTAGCTTATCTCGATGTCTTCCAAAACTTAGTTTTGGAAGATTTCGAGAAACTTCCCTCATGTTGGAACAAACAAAGCAATATTTGGCCGAATGAGAAAAAAGCTCTCTCAGATTTAACAAAAGATAACACTATCGTCGCTCGCCAGGCGGATAAAGGCGGAGGGATAGTGATTCAAAATTATGATGATTATCTAAACGAAGCACATAGGATTCTATTAGATAAGGATTATTATAAGAGGTTAGATAAAGACCCCACAGATATGTTTCAAAAGAACTAATCAAATTAATCACTTTTGGACATAATAATGGTATTCTCAATAATAAAGAAAAAAGTTTTCTTACTCCAAAAAACCCTAATATTCCTTACTATTATCATTTACCAAAAATTCATAAGCAGTTACATAATCCACCCGGTAGGCCAATAATTGCAGGAATGAACAGTATAACTGATAATCTTTCATCATATATAGATTTTCTTCAGAGATATGTAGTACAATTACAATCTTATATTAGAGACACCCCAGACCTTTTACTTAAACTTTATAATATCGAAAAACAAACCCATCTATATTGGGTCTCTTGTGACGTGAGTTCACTCTACTCCAATATTTCGCATGACATAGGTTTGAATTCCATTGATCATTATTTAAGTGAAGATCTTTATATGTCTGACACTCAAAAGAATTATCTGTTAGAGCTCATTGGCTTTATATTGACTCATAACTACTTCCAATTTTTAGATAATTTCTATATCCAAATTAAGGGAACGGCCATGGGGACCAGATTTCCTCCCAGCTTTGCAAATCTTTTTATGGGTTGTTTTGAATCCAAATACATCTATAATGCAAGATGGGAGCAAAGTCTGGTCTTCTATGGCCGTTACATAGATGACCTGCTTATCTTTTGGAGAGGCTCTCTATAATCTCTCACGGCATTTCAAAATAAACTGAACACGAATAACATAGGGATTCAATTCACTTGGAACATACAAGAAGACAAGATTGATTTTCTTGATGTCTCCTTGATGTGGGATGAGGACAATCATATCAAATCCTGTACTTTTTTCAAAACAGTAGACAGTAATAATTTTTTAGATTATTATAGTAATCTTTATGCTAGTTGGAAACAAAACATATCTTATAGTCAGTTTAGAAGAATACAATGAAATTGTACAGATACCATTACATATGACACACAAAGTTTGATTTTAAAAGATAGGTTTAGGGAAAAACATTATCCGGATGAACTGATAGAATCTGGCTATCAGAAGGCACGCTCTCTAAATAGAGAGGAATTGTTAACAAGTAAAAAGAAAAAAGAACTGACTTATGATTCAGACTATGAATCCACTTTTATTACTAGATATAATGATAACCATAAAGAAATCATGAAAGGAACATGAAAGGATGAAAAATGAGTAGTGTGTTAATGCGTAAATATTGTTCAACTTATGAAAAAATAAGTATTGACCATTTATATTAAAAACAAGACCCTAGGTATGAATATGTCACTAAAGTGGATTTGAAAAACAGCAATAGCAATATAGGACTAAAAAGTATAGATGTGAAAATGTGTACTAAATACAATGAAATATAATCATAATGAATAAAGATCTATATAACATACTAAAGTGTTGATGTGTGTATGTATTTATTGTATTAATTATATATCAAAGTGTGAAGTGTCGTTACTTGAACAAATGTGTGAATCTCTTTAGTATGAAACAGTGTCTAAGACCTCATAGAGGCCCTCAGATGTGACTAAAGTGGATGTGAAAAAAATAGCAATATCAATATGAGACTCATATTGTGATAGTGCAAGAGTATATATGTAAAAATGTGTACTAAATACAAGAAACTATGATCATAATGGATAATAAAATATATATCATAATAAAGTGTTGGTGTGTAAATGTGTTTATATATCATAATGAGGTGTTGGTGTGTGTATATGTTTATTATGTTGATTATAAATAATAGTGTAAAGTATAATTACTTAAACAAATGTGTGATTCTCTTTAGAAGGCAGCAGTGTCTATGACCTTGTTGAGGCCCTCTGGATACAGAGAACCAAATTTGTATATCCAGAAGGTCTCTCTTTGGAGAAGTCTAGACATTCTGTTTTGTTAATTGATCACAGGAATAGCTTCCAATGGAGTGATGTTCATGAGACATTTGTTTGTGCCATGTATCGTGGAGTGGTGTCTGGAAGTGCTGTATTTATCTGATCCTCTTAGAATGCATCTAAGATGTTCTGACCATCTCTGTCTAATTTTTCTACAGGTGCAGCCTATATATTGTAGACCACACAAGCATGTTATACAATAAACAATATATGTGGAATTTCAGGTCATTTTTTGTGTGAGTTTAAATGATTCTCCCGTGCTATTGGACGTAATAGTCTTTAAGCCATTAGTAATATATTTACACATGCTGCATCTACTTTTATTGCATCTGTAAGCTCCTCTTGGGGATAACTGATTATGAGATAAGGATATCATAGGTGTATTGTTAGGGGCACTAGATTTCTGTTTACACATCACCACTTTGCTCTGTGCTAGTTTTTCTTTAATCGTTGGTGCTCGTCTAAAAGTGCACTGGGGTTTTTCTCCTAAGATAGATTTAAAAATGGGGTGTCTTCTAAGTAGAGTCCAATGTTTAGATAGAATTTTCTTGATTTCTTTATGGTTATCATTATATCTAGTAATAAAAGTGGATTCATAGTCTGAATCATATGTCAGTTCTTTTTTCTTTTTACTTGTTAACAATTCCTTTCTATTTAGAGAGCGCGCCTTCTGATAGCCAGATTCTATCAGTTCATCCGGATAATGTTTTTCCCTAAACCTATCTTTAAAATCAAACTTTGTGTGTCATATGTAATGGTATCTGTACAATTTCTTCGTTTCTTCTAAACTGACTATAAGGTATGTTTTGTTTCCAACTGGAATAATGATTACTATAATAATCTAAAAAATTATTACTGTCTACAATCTCATCAACATTTAACATCTAAACCCTCTCAGAATACCTATAAAAATAGTCATCATTCTCAGAGAGTACATCAATCCAGAGAATACACAACTGAATCCCCTCAAACACATGGGGCTAACTCTAGTCACAACAGGACACATGATGATCATTCTGGCAATAATAGGGATGTAACACAAACTCATAATTCACCCATACCCCATAATTCTTCCTCTTTTTTAGAGGATCGTATACCCCTAGCGCCTTTATGGCGGAGAGAAAGACAAAATACCCCATATCAACAACCGGGCAAAAACAAAAGAACATACATAAACGGGGACGGAGGGGAAGGGGAATTGCCTCCAAGGAAAAAAAAGTTACAACAATTGAGTAAGGGTATTTTCAATTTGTCTAACAAAACCCTGGGTAATGATGAAATAAGAATTTTGAGTAAAGGTTTAAGCTTTTGTCCTTCCAACTCGCACAAAATGTGTTTGTTGACTTGAATAAGTTCACAAGAAAATTGCCTTTATAACGATATTTCGCCAAAAACAACTTAAAATACATAAAAACACTGGTTTGCCCATCATTACAGATAATATGACAGCACACAAAAACACACCAGTTGTTTATATGGATCCTGTTGATCTATCTGAACAACTGTTTGAGGGAGTGATACATAATGATTTTGCACCGATGTCTCTTTTCCATCCCAATAGGGAAGATTTAGCTTATCTCGATGTCTTCCAAAACTTAGTTTTGGAAGATTTCGAGAAACTTCCCTCATGTTGGAACAAACAAAGCAATATTTGGCCGAATGAGAAAAAAGCTCTCTCAGATTTAACAAAAGATAACACTATCGTCGCTCGCCAGGCGGATAAAGGCGGAGGGATAGTGATTCAAAATTATGATGATTATCTAAACGAAGCACATAGGATTCTATTAGATAAGGATTATTATAAGAGGTTAGATAAAGACCCCACAGATATTTTTCAAAAGAACTAATCAAATTAATCACTTTTGGACATAATAATGGTATTCTCAATAATAAAGAAAAAAGTTTTCTTACTCCAAAAAACCCTAATATTCCTTACTATTATCATTTACCAAAAATTCATAAGCAGTTACATAATCCACCCGGTAGGCCAATAATTGCAGGAATGAACAGTATAACTGATAATCTTTCATCATATATAGATTTCCTTCAGAGATATGTAGTACAATTACAATCTTATATTAGAGACACCCCAGACCTTTTACTTAAACTTTATAATATCGAAAAACAAACCCATCTATATTGGGTCTCTTGTGACGTGAGTTCACTCTACTCCAATATTTCACATGACATAGGTTTGAATTCCATTGATCATTATTTAAGTGAAGATCTTTATATGTCTGACACTCAAAAGAATTATCTGTTAGAGCTCATTGGCTTTATATTGACTCATAACTACTTCCAATTTTTAGATAATTTCTATATCCAAATTAAGGGAACGGCCATGGGGACCAGATTTCCTCCCAGCTTTGCAAATCTTTTTATGGGTTGTTTTGAATCCAAATACATCTATAATGCAAGATGGGAGCAAAGTCTGGTCTTCTATGGCCGTTACATAGATGACCTGCTTATCTTTTGGAGAGGCTCTCTATAATCTCTCACGGCATTTCAAAATAAACTGAACACGAATAACATAGGGATTCAATTCACTTGGAACATACAAGAAGACAAGATTGATTTTCTTGATGTCTCCTTGATGTGGGATGAGGACAATCATATCAAATCCTGTACTTTTTTCAAAACAGTAGACAGTAATAATTTTTTAGATTATTATAGTAATCTTTATGCTAGTTGGAAACAAAACATATCTTATAGTCAGTTTAGAAGAATACAACGAAATTGTACAGATACCATTACATATGACACACAAAGTTTGATTTTAAAAGATAGGTTTAGGGAAAAACATTATCCGGATGAACTGATAGAATCTGGCTATCAGAAGGCACGCTCTCTAAATAGAGAGGAATTGTTAACAAGTAAAAAGAAAAAAGAACTGACTTATGATTCAGACTATGAATCCACTTTTATTACTAGATATAATGATAACCATAAAGAAATCAAGAAAATTCTATCTAAACATTGGACTCTACTTAGAAGAGACGCCCAATTTAAATCTATCTTAGGAGCAAAACCCCAGTGTAGTGATGTCGCGAATCTAAAATTTTGGGTTCGTGAACGGTGAACGCGAATTCCTCAAATGTTCGCGAACCGGCGAACCGGGCAAACCGCCATAGACTTCAATAGGCAGACGAATTTTAAAACCCACAGGGACTCTTTCTGGCCACAAAAGTGATGGAAAAGTTGTTTCAAGGGGACTAACACCTGGACTGTGGCATGCCGGAGGGGGATCCATGGCAAAACTCCCACGGAAAATTACATAATTGATGCAGAGTCTGGTTTTAATCCATAAAGGGCATAAATCACCTAACATTCCTAAATTGTTTGGAATAACGTGCTTTAAAACATCAGGTATGATGTTGTATCGATCAGGTAGTGTAAGGGTTATGCCTGCTTCACAGTGACAGACCAAACTCCCCGTTTAACGCACCGCAAACAACCGCAAACAGTCCATTTGCACAACCGCAAACTCCCCATTTGCACAAGGTTGACCTAAGCTCTGCAATGACGGCATTCTGGTGGTGGCAACAGCATGCGTTGATTGGCGTGCTGTCTGGCTGACCCCGGGTGCCGATGCATGCTGTCTGACTGTGCCACTAGCTCCTTGTGACAACCTCCCCCTGCTTCCAACTCATCTCCTCCTCCTCTCTGTCTCCCCATCTGAACTTTCCCCCTGTTCTTCTTCTCTTCTAGCGGGCACCCACATGACATCCACAGATGCATCGTCATCATCAACCACTTCACTTGTATCTGACCACTCAGCAAAGGAAGCAGCAGCAGGTACAACATCATCATCACACCGTACGTCCATGTGTGTAATGCTGCCTGATTGAGACATATCCCTGTTATCTACATCCTCTGGCAATAATGGTTGCGCATCACTCATTTCTTCCAACTGATGTGTAAATAACTCCTCTGACAGATCAAGTGAAGCGGCTGTGGTGCTAGTGTTGGTGGTGGCGGCTACAGGCGGGCGAGTTGTAACTTGAGAGGTGCCCAAAGCTAAGCTGGAGGAGGATGGTGCGACAAGGTTCCGAGCGGAAGCTGTAGAAGATTGGGTGTCCTGTGTTAGCCAGTCAACTATGTCCTCAGAACTTTTCGAGTTCAGGGTACGTGGCCTCTGAACACTGGGCATTATTCTAGGGCCAATGGGAATCACAGCACCACGACCATGACCACGACCACGACGGCCCCTGCGAAGTGGCCTGCCTCTGCCTGTCATTTTTTTTTCAATTAGTGGTACTATGCATGCAAGCTACTGTGACAACAGATATGAGTGGCACTGTGCACTGGCAGAAGTTGGCAGAGTAGACGCTGTAGGCCTGACACACACGCTTGCAGACAACTAACTGCTATTCAATCTATTACAGTCAAAATTGTATTTATTTTTTAACCCCCTAATGACCACAATGTACCCTGTATGTCACTGGTCGTTAAGGGTTTTTTCAGGACATA
Organism: Bombina bombina; assembly: GCF_027579735.1. Lineage (NCBI taxonomy): Eukaryota > Metazoa > Chordata > Amphibia > Anura > Bombinatoridae > Bombina > Bombina bombina. Next base: position 248,240,548 of record NC_069502.1, read on the forward strand.
ATAGCACAAGTCTAGCAAGAACACGCTATTAATGCACTCCCTCCAGCAGGCTTTTTGGAATAGAGCAGTCTCAATGCTGGTGGCGAGACCGCACTATAAAACAATCAAGTCCCAAAAAAAGGCCAGTGACATACAGGGTACGTCGCTGGTCCTTAAGGGGTTAAATGTACACTACTGTTACACCAGATATGAGTTGCACTGGTGTGACACTGTGCCCTGGCAGGCCCTGAAACGCACACGCGTGAAGGAAACTGACTGCTATTATTTCACAGTCAAATTTGTAGTTTTTTTTTTAATGTACACTACTGTTACACCAGAGATGAGTTGCACTGGTGTGACACTGTGCCCTGGCAGGCCCTGAAACGCACACGTGTGAAGGAAACTGACAGCTATTATTTCACAGTCAAATTTCTAGTTTTTTTTTAACCGCTTAATGACCGAGGACGTACGCCATACGTCCTCAGAAAAAATACAGTTAACGCCTGAGGACGTATGGCGTACGTCCTCGGTTTGGAAAGCAGCTGGAAGCGATCCTGATCGCTTCCAGCTGCTTTCCGGTTATTGCAGGATGCCTCGATATCGAGGTATCCTGCAATAACAAATTTTACCCCTCCGGTGCATAGAGAGACACTATGTGGCCCTCTCTGCACCGGGCATCGATGGCCGCATTCGTTGGTGGGTGGGAGCTGAAGTGGGAGGCGGGTGGGCGGCCATCGATGCGGTCCTTGTCAGAGAGGGGATCGGGGGCGGGATCGCCGGGGGCGCGCGTGCGTGCACTGGAGGAGGCAGGCGGGCTCATGCATGGGGAGGGAGCGGGTGGGAACCGCTACACTACAGAAAAAAATGTTTTTATAAGTGGGAGAAAGGGGTGCAAAATATTAGTACTTGGAAATCTAAGTGATCTGGGAGCGGGTGGGGGATTGGTCTTGGGGGGGGAAGCTACACTACAGAAAAATGAAATAAATTAAAAAAAAAAATTTTTATTTGCAAACTGGGTACTGGCAGACAGCTGCCAGTACCCAATATGGCCCCCAATAAGGCAGAGGGGGAGGGTTAGGAAGCTGTTTTGGGGGGGATCAGGGATGTTGGGGCTAAGGGGGGGATTCTACACAACAGCATATGTAAATATGCTAAAAAATATATATATATAAAAAAAGTTACCTTTTATTTTAGTAACTTGCAAAAAAAGCAAAGAACATGTAAACATTGGGTATTTCTAAACTCAGGACAAAATTTAGAAACTATTTAGCATGAGTGTTTTTTGGTGGTTGTAGATGAGTAACAGATTTTGGGGGTCAAAGTTAGAAAAAGTGTGTTTTTTTCCATTTTTTCCTCATATTTTATAAAAATTTTTATAGTAAATTATAGGATATGATTAGGGATGGGCGAATGTTTCGCAACATTCGAAAAACGGCACAAATTTTAATTCATTCGTTCGTTCGAATCGAATTTCGAATGTTTACATAACATTCTAACATTCGATTTCCGAATGTTCGGTTTCGAATTTTACGATTACATTCGAAAATATTATTTTCGAAAAATTCGAATTTAGATTGTAATAGTATTTCTAATGCTTTTTCTTTAAATGTAATATTCGAATTATGCAATATTCGAATTCGAAAAATTCGAATTTAGATTGTAATAGTATTTCTAATGCTTTTTCTTTAAATGTAATATTCGATTATGCAATATTCAAATTCGAAAAATTCGAATTTTGATTGTAATAGTATTTCTAATGCTTTTTCTTTAAATGTAATATTCGAATTATGCAATAAGTGTCTTCAAATTCGAAAAATTCGAATTTAGATTGTAATAGTATTTCTAATGCTTTTTCTGTAAATGTAATATTCGAATTTGAAAAATTTGAATTTATATTCGAATTCGAAAAATTCGAATTTATATGTTTGTAATAGTATTTCTAATGCTTTCTTTAAATGTAATATTCGAATTATGCAATATTCTATATGGAAACATTCAAAATGATATATTTGTATCTATTATGTATCAATTTACTAGATTCCCGCCCTACCACATGAACTATTGAACTTCTGAATAGTATTTGTTAAATAGAATGTTAAATTCGAAATTTCGAATGTGGACATTCGATATAATTATAAACATTCAAATTCGAAAGTGACATTCGAAAACTGTAAATAACATTCGATTTTCGAATTTTTAAGAATATTCGTTCTTATCGACATTCGGATTTAGAATTCGAATTTCGGTAATAACATTCGTTCTACATTCGAAATTCGAAAATTTACACATTCGCCCATCCCTAGATATGATGAAAATAATGGTATATTTAGAAAGTCCATTTAATGGCGAGAAAAACGGTATGTAATATGTGTGGGTACAGTAAACGAGTAAGAGGAAAATTACAGCTAAACACAAACACCGCAGAAATGTAAAAATAGCCCTGGTCCCAAACGGACAGAAAATGGAAAAGTGCTGTGTTCATTAAGGGGTTAATGTACACTACTGTTACACCAGATATGAGCTGCACTGGTGTGACACTGTGCCCTGGCAGGCCCTGAAACGCACACGTGTGAAGGAAAATGACTGCTATTATTTCACAGTCAAAAAAGTGTTGTTTTTTTAAATGTACACTACTGTTACACCAGATATGAGTGGTGGCACTGGGCAAGTGGGCACAGTATACGCTGTGAGACTGACACACACGCTGGCAGGCAGGCAACTGCAATTAGATTACACAGGAAAAAAAAAAAAAGCAGACTGATGTTCTAGCCCTAAAAAGGGCTTTTTGGGGTGCTGTCCTTACAGCAGAGATCAGATGAGTCCTTCAGGACTGTAGTGGACACTGAATACACTAGCCTAGCTATCGATTTCCCTATTAAATCAGCAGCAGCTACACTGTCCCTCCTCTCACTAAGAATGCAGCTTCCGAATGAATCTAAAATGGATGCTGTCCAGGAGGTGGGAGGGTCTGGGAGGGAGGGTCTGCTGCTGATTGGCTGGAATGTGTCTGCTGACTGTGAGGTACAGGGTAAAAGTTTACTCTATGATGACGAATAGGGTGCGGACCGAACATTGCATATGTTCGCCGTTCGCGGCGAACGCGAACATGCTATGTTCGCCGGGAACTATTGGCCGGCGAACTATTCACGACATCACTACCCCAGTGCACTTTTAGACGAGCACCAACGATTAAAGAAAAACTAGCACCGAGCAAAGTGGTGATGTTTAAACAGAAATATAGTGCCCCTAACAATATACCTTTGATATCCTTATCTCATAATCAGTTATCCCCAAGAGGAGCTTACAGATGCAATAAAAGTAGATGCAGCATGTGTAAATATATTACTAATGGCTTAAAGACTATTACGTCCAATAGCACGGGAGAATCATTTAAACTCACCCAAAAACTGACCTGCAATTCCACATATATTGTTTATTGTATAACATGCTTGTGCGGTCTACAATATATAGGCCGCACCTGTAGAAAAATTAGACAGAGATGGTCAGAACATCTTAGATGCATTCTAAGAGGATCAGATAAATACAGCACTTCCAGACACCACTCAACTATACATGGCACAAACAAATGTCTCATGAACATCACTTCATTGGAAGCTATTCCTGTGATCAATTAACAAAACAGAATGTCTAGACTTCTCCAAAGAGAGACCTTCTGGATATACAAATTTGGTTTTCTGTATCCAGGTCATAGACACTGCTGCCTTCTAAAGAGAATGACACATTTGTTTAAGTAATTATACTTTACACTTTTATTTATAATCAACATAATAAACATATACACACACCAACACCTCATTATGATATATAAACACATTTACACACCAACACTTTATTATGATATGTATTTTATTATCCATTATGATCATAGTTTCTTGTATTTAGTACACATTTTTAAATATATACTCTTGCACTATCACAATATGAGTCTCATAATGATATTGCTATTTTTTTTCACATCCACTTTAGTCACATCTGAGGGCCTCTATGAGGTCTTAGACACGGTTTCATACTAAAGAGATTCACACATTTGTTCAAGTAACGACACTTCACACTTTGATATATAATTAACACAATAAATACATACACACATCAACACTTTAGTATGTTATATAGATCTTTATTCATTATGATTATATTTCATTGTATTTAGTACACATTTTCACATCTATACTTTTTAGTCCCATATTGCTATTGCTGTTTTTCACATCCACTTTAGTGACATATTCATACCTAGGGTCTTGTTTTTAATATAAATGGTCAATACTTATTTTTTCATAAGTTGAACAATATCTGCGCATTAACACACTACTCATTTTTCATCCTTTCATGTTGCTTTACTTATTTTCATTATTTAATAGATTAATTTGTGTGCGAGCCATTTGGTTTGCTTTCCATATGCACATTAGGCTTTTCAAAACTTCTTTATCACATAATGGATACTCTGTCTTTTATAGTCTATAGTTGGCTTTACATAGTCATTTTAGTACTTTAGCGATTGGCCACTTTCTGATGACCTAAGGGACGTATATAGCTCAGATAGGACTATTGGAGTTGTTTTTGTCAGTTTATGTTCATCATATATCACATGTGGGTTTAAATTCATAAGAGTACCACATACTCTTTATAACAATACACTGTTGATATAGCAATATTTATTTTTATATACATATATAATTTTTTTCAGCACTCACATTTTTACACATATTGGCGATTTTCACATTAAGTGTTAGATTAGAGACATAGGCTGTGGTTTTTCACAGTTATCGCTTCCTTATTAGTTTAGACGATCGAGATCTCTCTCTGTCTTTTTATCTAACAGGAATCCACATTCAAGTTTCCATCTTTTAGTTTATGACTAAATGTTCATTACCATTATTTTTCTATTGAAGCATTGTACTAATTTAAGTGCTGTGATTATGGTGGCTTAAATATCGATCAAAAGAAGAATATCTGATTGGCTGTGTATGACGGCACGGCTTTGGGAACGTGTAGCCATTGGCTTAGATCAACACACCCATCTTAACATTATTTTTGATTGGTAGTTCAGTTATACAGCCCCTTAGTAACACAACGCTTCAACATTTGCTCTTTTAACATATTCATTATTGTTCTTTTTTTAGCCAACATTTTTTAACACAAATGGTTAGGCTGCGTTTGGATCAATGTGGATGAAAAGTAGTTTTTATGTAACACTGTGTGTATCGTAACAATACGTAAAACACACAGCCATTGGCCCAGATATACACACCTCCCGTAGCGCCACGTTGATTGGCTACAGTGCTGCAGTGGGTAAATATTGCAGAGGTACATTTTTTGATATACATTCAGTTTGTAAAATCAGTTAGTAGTAACCTAATACAAACAAAAGGCTCTGTGCAATATATGCAATCTAAACAGTAATAGGTGTCCTGATCTTCTAATTAGCAACGATATTAGGTTGTTGTACTCTTTCATGTGGTACTCGGTACATAAGATATGGTACATATTGAAAGCTTTTATTTTTTCTAGGTCTTAATTAGAGTTCCATTGTTTATTATGCATTTTGCATTACAACTATGTATGTAAATAATGTCTATAATTATTGCTTTTATTGTTTTGTTGGTTTAGAATGAGTGTAAACACATTGTATTCATTGGCTATCACAAATGTGTAATGTAATTAATTGTATCAACACCTGTGTTAGAGGGTTAACCAGGTTGCAACCTGTAACAACATTGGCTAGCAGTTACATAAATAGGAGACTTCAGTCACATATCAGTATTACCTGCCTGAGGAAACAGGGTGGTTAGCGTTGAGAAACGCGTAGCGTGTTTTACTGATAATATTTGCATATTTTATATGTGAATTGTTTTTATATATTTGGATTATAAAGTAATCTTTTATACTGGTGTCTTCTCCTCATCATTTATTGCCAAAAAAGGTTCTGGAGCAGAAAACAGCCTTGGTTTTGATGTGTGCTGGGCCACTACAATATACCCAGCATGTTCTATTTGCACTATAGTGTGCTTTACGCCTTGTGAGTATCCATTTGTTGGGAACAGCGAGTGGGTTTAATATTACTTACTGATCCGCACTAGAAGTCGCCCTCTTTATTTTTCCATTTTCCAGACTATAGAAAATTGAATTTTCCAGGAGGAGCTGCCCTATCATTGGTGCACATTCAACTGGGACGCTGTAGAGTTCCCAGACCATTCACCTAGGCATTATCTTTGCCTACAGAAATTGTGAGTACCATTCTACTGTATGAGAAATTACCCTATTGTTTATTGGCTACACTAGGAGGCGCCCTTTCTCTTCTTTTATATTTATTCCAAGTGGGACAGGCATAGGGTAACATTTGAGGCAAAGTACTTTCTCAAGCCAAGTGATATATATATTTATAGATGCCTCATAGAGAGCACTCACTGGATATTTATAAAGTTAAAACTTATCTATTATATCAAATGCTATAAAAACATCACAAAATTAGTGAATTATGTTTCAGTGCTACTTGGGCACCTTTATCAAATGGCTCTTGTGTTAAAGGGACATGAAAACCAAAAATGTTCTTTTATGATTCAGATAGAGAATAAAATTTAAAACGGCTTTCTAATTTACTTCTATTATCTAATCTGTTTTATTCTCTTGGTATCATTTGTTGAAGGAGCAGCAATGCACTACTGGTTTCTAACTGAACACATGGGTGAGCCAATAACAATCAGTATATATATGCAGCCACCAATCAGCAGCTAGAACCTATGTTCTCTGCTGCACATGAACTTGCCTAGATTAACATTTCAGCAAAGGATAACAAGAGAAAGAAGCACATTAAATAATAGAAGTAAATTGGAAAGTTGTTTGAAATTGTATTCTCTATCTGAATCATGAAAGAAAAATTTTGGGTTTCATGTCCCTTTAATCTTAAAGAGAAAAAAAAATGTACACACAGTTTTACAACCCTAATTCCGAAAAAGTTGAAACAGTATGGAAAATGCAAAAAAACTAACAAAAAGAGTCATTTGAAAATTCAACTCACACTGTACTATTTTGAAAACACATTATTAACACATTATTTGATGTTTTTACTGTGTGAATTTAATGTATTTTTGAAAATATACACTCATTTCAAATCTGATGACTGCAACACACTCCAAAAAAGTTGGGACAGTCAACTGTTTACCACTGTGTAACATCACCTTTTCTTTTAATAACTCGTATTAAGCATTTGGGCATTAAAAACACCAGTTGGTTAAGTTTAGCAAGCGGAATTTCCCCCCGCTCATCCATTATGCGTGTCTTCAGCTGCGCAACTGTACGGGGCCTTCTTTGACTTTTTTTGTGCTTCATAATGCACCACACATTCTCAATTGGAGACAGGTCAGGACTACAGGCAGGGCTTGCTAGCACCCGCACTCTCTGTTTACGCAACCATGCGCTTGTAATCCGGGTAGAATGTGGTTTGGCGTTGTCCTGCTGGAAAATGCAGGGATGTCCCTGGAAAAGATGACATCTGGATGGCAGCATATGTTGCTCCAAAATGTATACATATCTTTCTGCATTAATGGTGCCCTCAAAGATGTGCAAATTACCCATTCCATGGGCACTGACACACTCCTATTCCATGACAGATGATGGCTTTTGTACCTGACTCTGATAACAGCTTGGATGGTCCTTTTCCTCTTTAGACCGGAGAACACGACGGCTGTTTTTTCCAAAAACGATTTGAAATGTTTACTCGTCGAACTACAAAACATGATTCCACTATGCTACTGTCCATCTTGAAGATGAGACTGAGCACAGAAAAGTTGGCGGTGCTTCTGGACAGTGTTGATGTATGGTTTCTGCTTTGCATAGTAAAGCCTTAACTTGCATCTGTGGATGCAGCAGCGAATGGTGTTGACTGACAAAGGTTTACCAAAGTATTCCTGAGCCCATGTCAGGATATCCATTACAGACTCATGACTGTTTTTGAGACAGTGATGTCTGAGGGATCAGAGATCACACGCATTCAGAAGTGGTTTTCAGCCTTGCCCTTAACCCACTGAGATTTGACCGGATTCCTTAAATCATTTAATTATATTGTGCACTGTAGAAGGTAAAAATGCCCAAACTCCTACAGATTTGTCTTTGGGGAATGTTGTTCTCAAAGTTTTGGAATTTTTGCTGATGCATCTGTTGGCAGATTGGCGAGCCTCAACCCATCCTTGCTCTTAAAGGACTAGGCCTTTTTTGGATAATCCTTATATACTATGATTACATGATTGCCTCACCTGTTTCACATCACCTTCTTATTTCAACTTGTCACATCGCTATTAGTCCTAAATTACCCCTGTCCCAGCTTTTTTGGAACATGTTGCACACATCAGATTTGAAATGAGAGTATATTTTAAAAAAATACATTAAATTCACAAAGTAAAACATCAAACAATGTGTACCTTCCGGTGTGGTTGTGTTAATCTAATTTGTATGCTCACATCCATCAGTTGTGAGATATATACAATCATGTGGGTATCACTTATCAACTATATTGGGTTCGGAGTTTGAGGCTAATAATACATGGACACAACCAATCCAAAGTAGTGACCGCGGATTGGATTTAAAATGAAGTAACAAGCAACACAGATTATAACCTCTTGACAAAATCTGGTCGAAACCAGAGGAAACACATCAAGGAGTTCGCAGGTCCTATCCGACGGAAGCTGTAATATCCCTTGAGCTGCTCCTCTTACCTGGGACATAAGAGGCGGCCATCATACGCTGATACTGCAAGACAGAAATAGCGGACCTAGGCAAAAACTTTATAGCTTGCAGTCGAGGACTTTTTGGTGATATCTTTTATTGCACACTTTGTTCTGATATCTTGTATGTCTGTTTTTTTCTTGTGCTGTTTTATTTATAATTAAAACTTTTACTCTTAGAGCGGTTTTGCGCTTGTTTCTCCTTTTGTCTTTTTCAGTGTTCTTTGGGAGGTGAATCACAGATTTCCCCCTGTTAACTGAGCGGCATCCACTGCACTTCAGATCTGAGATTCATCTTTGGACTTTTCATCACAGACACCTGTGTGGAAGGATATCCTTTTAACCTATCTTAGGAACCTCTATATATCCAGGTGTGATTGTTCTGTGACCAGGTTTCTAACACACAGATCCATTGACTTTATATCCAGCTTTTTATTTAGCAAGTTACTTCATTTTTATATTTTTTATATTATTGCTGTTATATGATTTATCATTAGTAACACACGTCATATAGTGTTATTCTGTGATTGGGAACTGCAGCATATGTTGTTTTTTGTTAAAAAATATTAGCAGTGCCAGAACTCCCTGTAGCGTTCACTCTAAATTTTGAGATTCTCTATTCCAGAGACATTCATTACTATCTAAGGGAGGCAGCTCTCCACAGGCCAGGACTTCCATGTCTAGTTCCCTTTTTAGAGAATTAAGTGAGGTCTGCCCATGTGAGTGGGTCTGTGTGATATTTCTTTCCATGCTAGTGAATTTTAGAGAATCAGGTCCATAGTTTCTTATGTAATGTTCATGTGATCTCTTTGGCTGTGGCCAGTTAGGGGTAGATATAGGCAGGATCCCCTCCATGCTCTCAATCTTCACAGTTTAATTACAGGAACAGCAAGCTGTTATATTTTATTTAGTTTATTGAGCTATACCTGGTTCACTGGGCTCCAATGTTCAATGGTCGGATGGAGAAAGTTCATGTTAGCATCCACTGCCCGCATTTAACATTACCCTGCTGACATGCTGCCAATCGGATCGGGATGATTAAAATCTGCCACACTTTAAGACCTTACCTAATGAACTAGCTTTTTTAAAGAAAGAATACCAAGAGAATGAAGCATATTAGATAATAGAAGTTATTTGGAAAGTTGTTTAAAATTATAAAATTAAGTTTATAAAAAAAAATGGGTTTCATGCCCCTTTAATGAAGTCATAATCTGAATTGTGTCCCTTTTTGTGAGAAGTCTGTCCATATCACCTCCTCTTTTTTGGGGTTATAACCTTCCTATCCTTATATTAGTAACCTAATCCGGGTTTTAACCTTCAGCGTGGTCAAACCTACATACTGTATATTGCAGCCCGCACACGTGATTAAATAAATCACCTACGTGGACCTGCAATTTATATAGTATGTTTACATTGTCAGCCATTCAATTAAACAGTCCTGGATAAGCCAGTAGAGCATGTATTTTTAAGACACATTTAAATTCTCTTCTATTTTGAAATGTGTTTTGGTTTCTTGGCATCCTAATTGCTGATTGGTACCTGCACACATTTATCTCTTGTGATTGGCTAAGTAGATTTGTTTAGCTAGCTGCCAGTGGTACAATGCTACTCCTCCAGCAAAAGATAACAAGAGAATGAAGCAAAATTTATAATAGAAGTAAATTGGAAAGTTGTTTAAAATTGTGTGTTCTATCTGAATCATGAAAGAACATTTTGGGGGTTCCTGTCCCTTTAAATAAATAAACTATGCTAAACTAAATTAATTTAAAAAAATAATCAAAATCACTTATATGGATTGAGGAGAATTTAATTGTATTTAAAAATGTATCTAAATATGAAGTTATGATATTTTGGATAATTTATAATAATGTTACTCAATTTTTTTTATTAAACAGTAAGGTCCAAATTATGAGTGGTGTGCTATTACAGTGTTTCATTCTTTCATCATGCCTCTAAATATTTCTATTGAAAGAATTTATATTAAAAAAAAAAAAATATTACATATTAAAAAAATATTAAATGTAACATCTTAAATGGATAGTAAAGTCCAAATTAGACTTTCATGATTCAGATAGGGCATGTAATGATAAACAACTTTATAATTTACTTTCTCATCAAATTTGCTTTGTTCCCTTGTCATTCTTAGTTGAAAGCTAAACCTAGGTAGGCTCATATGCTAATGTCTAAGCCCTTGAAGGCCTCCTCTGCATTTGACAGTTTTTCACAGCTAGAGGGCGTTAGTTCATGTGTTTCATATAGATAAAACTATGCTCATGCACGTGAAGTTATGTAAGAGTCAGCACTAATTGCCTGAAATGCAAGTCTGTCATAAGATCTGAGATAAGGAGGCAGTCAGCAGAAGCTTAGAAACAAGGTAATTACAGAGGTAAAAAGTACATTTCTTTAACAGTGTTGGTTATGCAAAACTGGGGAGTGGTAAATAAAGGAATTATCTATCTTTTTAAACAATAACATTTTTGGTGTTTACTTTCCCTTTAAAATTGAATATAACATATAAATGTCAAAGTGTAGCAGGTAAAATGTATAAACAATGAAATCCAAATTTTTCCTACATCTGAAGAATGTTGAATAGCAATAGGCGAATGTGTAAATATCCGAATTCGAATGTTAGAACGAATGTTATTACCGAAATTCGAATTACAAATGTTGATACGAATGAATACTCTTAAAAATTCTATAATCGAATGCTATTTACAGTTTTTGAATGTCTCTTTCGAATTCAAATGTTTATAATTAGATTGAATGTCCACATTCGAAATTTCGAATTTAACATTCTATTTAACAAATACTATTCAGAAGTTCAATAGTTCATGTTGTAGGGAATCTAGTAAATTGATACATAATAGATACAAATATATCAATTCGAATGTTTCTATTTCGATCGAATATTGCATAATTCGGATATTACATTTAAAGAAAGCATTAGAAATACTATTACAAACATATACATTCAAATTTTTCAAAACTAATATTTTCTAATGTAATCGTAAAATTCGAAACTGAACATCGAATGTTAGAATGTTATGTAAACATTCAAAATTTGATTCGAACGAACGAATGTGTTAAAATTCATTTCATTTTTCAAATGTTGCAAAACATTCGCCCATCCCTAATATTGAAGAATACAAATATTTAGAGAAATATCTTAAATATATTTCTAAACAATATACAATTATTTCAAACCACACAAACATAGGGTGTATCAGTCAATAGAATAAAAAAAAATATTTCATATAAAATACAGCCCCAATTCCAAAAACAAACAAAAAGAGTAATTTGAAAATTCAATTCACCCTGTACTATATTGAAAACACATTCGGCCAGATTACGAGTTTTGCGTTAGGAGCTTTGCGGTGCTAACGAGCAGTTTATTCTCACTGCTCACTTACCTACAGCGCTGGTATTACTGGTTTTCAGAAACCCGGCGTTAAAAGACAAGAAGTGAGCGTAGAGCAAAATTTAGCTCCATATCTCACTTCAATACCAGCGCTGCTTAAGTCAGCGGTGAGCTGGTCGTACGTGCTCGTGCACGATTTCCCAATAGACATCAATGGGGAGAGCCGGCTGAGAAAAAGTCTAACACCTGCAAAAAATCAGCTTAAATCTCAGTAACGCAGCCCCATTGATTCCTATGGGGAAACTAAAGTTATGTTTACACCTAACACCCTAACATGAACCCCGAGTCTAAACACCCCTGATCTTACACTTATTAACCCCTAATCTGCCGCCCCCTACATCGCCGACACCTGCATTATATTTATTAACCCCTAATCTGCCGCTCCGGACACCGCCGCCACCTACACTATATTTAAGAACCCCTAATCTGCTGCCCCCAACATCGCCGACACCTACATTATATTTATTAACCCCTAATCTGCCGTCCCCAATGTCGCTGCAACCTACCTACACTTATTAACCCCTAATCTGCCGCCCCCAACATCACCACCACTATATTAAATTTATTAACCCCTAAACCTAAGTCTAACCCTAACCCTAACACCCTCTAACTTAAATATAATTTAAATAAATCTAAATAAAATTCCTATCATTAACTACATTATTCCTATTTAAAACTAAATACTTACCTATAAAATAAACCCTAAGCTAGCTACAATATAACTAATAGTTACATTGTAGCTAGCTTAGGGTTTATTTTTATTTTACAGGCAAGTTTGTATTTATTTTAACTAGGTACAATAGTTATTAAATAATTATTAACTATTTAATAACTACCTAGCTAAAATAAATACAACTTTACCTGTAAAATAAAACCTAACCTAAGTTACAATTACACCTAACCTTACAATATAATTAAATAAATTCCCTACATTAAATACAAATAAATAAAATAAATTAGCTAAATCACAAAAACAAACAAACACTAAATTACAGAAAATAAAAAACAAATTACAGATCTTTAAACTAATTACACCTAATCTAATAGCCCTATTAAAATAAAAAAAGCCCCCCTAAATAAAAAAACCCTAGCCTAAACTAAACTACCAATAGACCTTAAAAGGGCCTTTTGCAGGGCATTGCCCCAAAGCAATCAGCTATTTTTCCTGTAAAAAAAAATACAAACACCCCCCCAACAGTAAAACCCACCACCCACACAACCAACCCCCCAAATAAAATACTAACTAAAAAAACCTAAGCTCCCCATTGCCCTGAAAAGGGCATTTGTATGGGCATTGCCCTTAAAAGGGCATTTAGCTCTATTGCGGCCCAAAGTCCCTAATCTAAAAAATAAACCCACCCAATGCACCTTTAAAAAAATCCTAACACTAACCCCCGAAGATTCACTTACCGGGAGAAGTCTTCATCCAAGCGGCAAGATGTCCTCAAGGAAGCCGGCAGAAGTGATCCTCCAGATGGGCAGAAGTGGTCCTCCAGACGGGCAGAAGTCTTCATCCAGACGGCATCTTCTATCTTCATCCTTCCGGCGCGGAGCAGGTCCATCTTCAAGACATCCGACGCGGAGCATCCTCTTCTTCCGATGGCTTTATCGTAATGAATATCACTTTAAGTGATGTCATTCAAGATGGCGTCCCTTAGATTCCAATTGGCTGATAGAATTCTATCAGCCAAACGGAATTAAGGTAGAAAAAATCCTATTGGCTGATGCAATCAGCCAATAGGATTGAACTTCAATCCTATTGGCTGATCCAATCAGCCAATAGGATTGAGCTTGCATTCTATTGGCTGATTGGAACAGCCAATAGAATGCCAGCTCAATCCTATTGGCTGATTGCATCAGCCAATAGAATTTTTTCGACCTTAATTCCGATTGGCTGATAGAATTCTATCAGCCAATCTGAATATGAGGGACGCCATCTCGGATGACGTCACTTAAAGTTATATCCATTACGAAGAAGCCGTCGGAAGAAGAGGATGCTCCGCATCGGATGTCTTGAAGATGGACCCACTCAACGACGGAAGGATGAAGATAGAAGATGCCATCTGGATGAAGACTTCTGCCTGTCTGGAGGAACACTTCTGCCCGTCTGGAGGACCACTTTTGGAGGACCACTTCTGCTGGCTTCGTTGAGGACATCTTGCCGCTTGGATGAAGAGGGACTTCTCCCGGTAAGTGAATCTTCGGGGGTTAGTGTTAGGATTTTTTTAAGGGTGTATTGGGTGGGTTTATTTTTTTAGATTAGGGACTTTGGGCCGCAATAGAGCTAAATGCCCTTTTAAGGGCAATGCCCATACAAATGCCCTTTTCAGGGCAATGGGGAGCTTAGTTTTTTTTAGTTAGTATTTTATTTGGGGGTTGGTTGTGTGGGTGGTAGGTTTTTTTTTATTTTGGGGGGGGGCTTTTTTTATTTTGATAGGGCTATTAGATTAGGTGTAATTAGTTTAAAGATCTGTAATTTGTTTTTTATTTTCTGTAATTTAGTGTGTTTTTTTGTTGTGATTTAGCTAATTTAATTTTTTTAAATGTATTTAATGTAGGGAATTTATTTAATTATTGCGTAAGGTTAGGTGTTATTGTAACTTATTTATTTTAGCTAGGTAGTTATTAAAAAGTTAATAACTATGTAATAACTAATGTACCTAGTTAAAATAAATACAAACTTGCCTGTAAAATATAAATAAACCCTAAGCTAGATACAATGTAACTATTAGTTATATTGTAGCTAGCTTAGGGTTTATTTTATAGGTAAGTATTTAGTTTTAAATAGCAATAATGTAAATAATGATAGGAATTTTATTGCAGATGGCAGATTAGGGGTTAATAAATGTAGGTAGGTGGCGGCGATGTTGGGGGCAGCAGATTAGGGGTTAATAAATATAATGTAGGTTGCGGCGATGTCCGGAGCGGCAGATTAGGGGTTAATAAGTATCCTGTAGGTGGCGGCGATGTTAGGGGCAGCAGATTAGGGGTTAATAATATTTAACAAGTGTTTGCGAGGCGGGAGTGCGGCAGTTTAGGGGTTCATATGTTTATTTCTAGTGGAGGCTATGGGGAGTACTTATCAAGCCGTCAACCTCAAATACGCAGGAAATCTGCAGCGTATTTGAGGCAAGGCTGAAAGTAGAATTTTGTGACGTAAGCTTCGATCCGCCGGACTCAGTCCGACACAGATTGATTCTTACATCACTCCAGATGTTCCGCACACAAGTGCGGCACAATCTGACTACTTTTGCTAGTTATCAAAAAACTAGCAGGTACGCTCGGCACTTTTCCGGCCCAGCGTGCCCGGTTTTCAATCCACCGCCCTGGAGGCGGCGGATCCCATAGGAATCAATGGGAGTCTAACCAAAGTTCAGGTTCGCTGCTGCCAGACATCCCATTGATTCCTATGGGAGCTGTCTACACCTAACACCCTAACATGTACCCCGAGTCTAAACACCCCTAATCTGTCCTCCCTACACCGCCGCAACTAAATAAATCTATAACCCCCTAAACCGCCGCTCCCGGAGCCCACCGCCACTATAATAAACTGTTTAACCCCTAAACCGCCGCTCCTGGAGCCCACCGCAAGCTATAATAAACTGTTTAACCCCTAAACCGCCGCTCCCGGAGCCCCCCGCAAGCTATAATAAATATGTTAACCCCTAAACCGCTGCTCCCGGTCCCCGTCGCAACTATAATATATGTATTAACCCCTAAACCGGCGCTCCCAGACCCCGCCGCCACCTACATTATACCTATTAACCCCTATCCTGCCCCCCCTATACCGCCGCCCTCTATAATAAAGTTATTAACCCCTATACTGCTGATCCCGGACCTCGCCGCAACTAAATAAATAGTTTAACCCCTAAACCGCCACTCCCGGACCCCGCCGCAACCTATCTTAAACTTATTATACCCCTAATATGCCCCCCCTACACCGTCGCCACCTATAAAAAATTTATTAACCCCTATCCTGCCCCTCCCTACACCGCCGCCACTGTAATAAAATTATTAACCCCTAAACCTAAGTCTAACACTAACCCTAACAACCCCCTAACTTAAATATTAATTAAATAAATCTAAATAATATTTCTCTTATTAACTAAATTAATCCTATTTAAAACTAAATACTTACCTGTAAAATAAACCCTAAGATAGCTACAATGTAATTAATAATTACATTGTAGCTATTTTAGGATTTATATTTATTTTACAGGTAACTTTGTATTTATTTTAGCTAGTTAGAATAGTTATTAAATAGTTATTAACTATTTAATAACTACCTAGCTAAAAGAAATACAAAATTACCTGTAAAATAAATCCTAACCTAAGTTACAATTAAACCTAACACTACACTATCATTAAATTAATTACCTACAAATAACTACAATTAAATACAATTCAATAAACTAACTAAAGTACAAAAAATAAAAAAAGCTAAGTTACAAAAAATAAAAAAAATAAGTTACAAACATTTAAAAAATATTACAACAATTTTAAGCTACTTAACCTAATCTAAGCCCCCTAATAAAATAACAAAGCCCCCCAAAATAAAAAAAATCCCTACCCTATTCTGCATTAAAAAGTAAACAGCTGAGACTTCCGGTGGGAGGGCACAGAGTGTGGAAGCAGGGGAAAGAGCTCTGCTGCTTACAGCCCTCTAAATTGAGTGAAAACCTCAAAAGTGCCGCTTGAAAACGCTGAAACCCTTGGCAGGGGAAGCCACAACTGCCCGGACATCTATCAGCAAGGAATCAGGCATCGGATTCCCCCGCCGCAGAAGCCGTCAGATAGAAGACGTAGGGGTAAGCTGCGGCTGCAGCCGCGAAGTTATCTGAAAGAGACAGCCTCCAAACAACCCTCAAACATCAATCAGGAGACAGGCGACCACGTACCCGGTAAGAGCACTAGACAACTTGTAAGGCATCTGAGGGGCCGGGAGGGAAGGTCCGGCTAACGGCGGGAATGCCGCCATCTTGCCAATTTGCGGTCCGGCCCCCACTACCAGAAACACAGCACATTAAAGGCCACAGCTTACCCGGGAGTGAAGAGGGGACTAGATAAACAGCGGAAAGCTGCTGAGACCAGTGCTGACCTATTCATACTGCCAGACACACTCTTACGGCAGGGTAGGAAACCTCACATAAACCCACATACAATAAATATAGCCCAGAACCACAGGGCACAAAAATAAGAAATAGAGGGAAACAAGGACAGTCTTACAAGGAAAAGAGGCCATAAACATATGGGCTGCATGCTCCCTTATGCGCTGAGAGACAGGCCAAAACATTAAGCAAAGAGAGAAACCCCTCAGACTTTGGGAGAGCACAAACCTAGGCCTTGAAAACTCGCTACTATTACAGTCCAAGACCTAGGGCACAAGTTGAAGGGGCTGCATAGAGAGAACTGGCACCTAAAATCTAAAATCCCTAGAATTATTATTAATTTTTTTTTTCAAACACCAGCAGCACCTGCTACACCATGCAGGGCTAGAGGGCCCAGGCCTATCCCCCCCTGCTCACCCACCGCTTAGCAAGCATATCACTGATCTTGAGTTTGATACCAATCTATGACCTGAAAGGCATTAGACAGAAGCTGCATATTTGTAGTGGGACAACCACAGAAACACGGCATATCGGGCAACAATAGCTGGAACTTTTAAAGCTGCATGCAAAAATACTATAACTCCTATAATAAAAAGACAGGAACAATGGCTAGCAGACTTAAGAACGCTGACAAGAAAAAGAACCAAGTGGACGCACAACAGGCCCCTGTAGAGGCAGACGACACACTGAACTCTACTCCCATGGACACCCACCCAATTGTCTCACAGATATCCGCACTCTTCTTACCGAAAATTGAACAGTTGCAAACAGGGATGGACTCACTTACAACAGAAGTAAAATAATTTAATGGCAGACTAACTCAAGTGGAACAAAGGGTGGCGGAGGGAGAAACTCGCCATAGAGAAGCTGAGACCAATATTCAAACACTACAGCAGCAGAATGATAGGCTGTGGGCCAAAATCGATGACCTGGAGAACAGGTCGAGAAGAAACAACTTAAGGATTGTAGGAATTCCAGAATCCCTCCCAGGGTCACAACTCATAGATTTTGCAGAAAACACCCTGCCAAAGATGTTACATATTCCTCAATCATGCCTGCCATGCACAGTAGAGAGAGCCCATAGAGTTGGGGAGCCAAGAAAACTGGGGGAAAACACCCAACAATCAAGACAGGTTATGGTAAAGAACCTCAACTTCAAAGCAAAAGTAGCAATCCTACAAGCCTACAGAAAAGCCCCGTCGCTAGAATTTGAAGGCAGAAAAGTATATCTGTTCCAAGATTACTCTGCAGCAGTAGCAGCCAGAAGGAAAGAATTTACACCCTACTGCAAGCAACTCATGGAGCAAGGCAGAACAGCAGCCCTTCTATACCCAGTGAGACTACGATTACACACAGCTAATGGCCCCCTGTTTTTTGAATCGCCAAAGCAGCTCAAGCTACATTTGCAGAGAGAGAGCGAACAAGGACAACCACGAGACCAAGAAAACCGTCCTTCTTCCTCAGGAAGATGAAACCTGCTGTCAGGGTCATAGAAGAAGAAGAATAAAGCATCTTAAAGACTAAGACATGTTAATTCATATCCTTTACAAGTGAGGGGGGGCGTTTACTGTTTTGTTGAAGAGAATTTTGTGTGTCATTGTTTTTGTTGGAAGAGACTAAGGAGAGAGAAAGTTATTGCATAAAAGTTCAAACTGTTAACTATTTATTATAGCAATAGATAGAGCTCGTCTAGCCTCGAGGCACTGCCCCAGGGAAAAGAGGACAGATCGTGGAGACTATACAAACGAGTAAGTACAGTACACTCTATAGTACCCAACCAGTCGTACACAGTACATCGTACCACACCTCTTTGACTAATAGTGATAAGCGATCGAAGTAAGGGAATCACTGTAGCAGAATGAAGGTTACCATATGGAATGTGGGAGGGATAACCTCACCTATTAAAAGAAAGGCGATATTGAGACAGCTTAATGCCAAAAACGCAGACATTGCAGTATTAGAGGAAACCCATCTATCACAAATAGAGCATCAAAAACTTAAACAGAGTTGGGTAGGGGAGGTTCTTTACACCCCGTATGAAGGGAAAAGAGCGAGAGGTGTGGCAATGTTATTCCGCAAGGGATTAAACTACACTATCTCACAGACAGTGACTGATGTAGAGGGCAGATATCTGATAACCAAGATACAAATAGAGGCACTTTGTGTAGTGTTATGTGGGTTATATGGCCCCCAGACAAGTAAAAGATCATTCTTAAATCACCTCCAAAGCCAGCTCATACAATTCTCAGACCTCCCCATTATAGTGGGAGGGGACTACAACATTGCTCCATACACGCCAGCAGACAGATTCCGCAACCCCAGCAGCACTACACATCACACCCAACCATGGACAGAATCCAAAAGAGAAACATTGATTCTAAAAAATTTCAGGAACACCCTATCTCTATTAGATGTGTGGAGAGAGAGAAACCCCGAGGCACGGGACTATACATGCGCGCATCCATCAAAAACTACACTTTCCCGCATAGATTATTTCTTAGTGTCGAAACAGCTATGCCCCAGGGTTGGAGAGGTGAGAATAGACCCCATAACTATCTCAGACCACGCTCCAGTCACACTAGAGTTACTCACGGGCGCACCCCAAAGAAAGACATGCAGGTGGAATTTCCCTACACACCTGTACCATGACATAAACCTGAGAAAACATCTGATAGGGGAGTGGCTGGTATACAAAGACCTTAACATCCAACACATAAATGACATATCATTGTTTTGGGAAACGGCGAAAGCAGTACTGAGGGGGGTGGTGACAGCATATGCAATAAAGCTAACTAAAACATACAAAAAGAGGGGAGAACTGTTATTGCGCCAACTCCTAAATGCCAGAAACCAATACCTCCGGCATCCGACAGAACAGAATAGAATAAAATACAGAGACACCAAAATCCTCAGGGACACACACCTCATCCAGACATCAGTCAATGCCCAAAACCGAATGCAAGCCAAATTTTATTGCTATGGGAACCGCACAGGGAAGCTGTTGGCAAGGATTACCAAGCTAGACAGGAAACCTAACTTTATAACAGCTATTAGAGGAGAGGGTAGATTATTAACGCAGGAGAAAGATATTCATGAAGCATTCATAGATTATTATTCTAACCTATACAATGCTCAAGAAGTACACACAGAACAGAAACAAAATTTCTGGAAAGACATGACCCTTCCACAGATAGCTGAGGAGCAGCTACACAAATTAAATGCCCCAATTAGCCCCCAGGAGGTTATTAAATCCATTGAAGCACTACCCTTAGAGAAAACCCCTGGACCCGATGGATTACCAGGGGAATTCTATAAAATGATCAAAGGGGAAACAGCGGAGACGCTCACATTACTGTTAAACGCAATTAGGGAGGGGAGAGCAGACCTATCTAACAGATTTACGGAAGCGAATGTGACGGTCATCCCCAAACCAGACAGAGACCCACTACTGACATCATCCTACAGACCAATATCCCTACTTAATTCGGACTACAAACTGTTTACGAAAATCTTGGCCAACAGATTGACAGAAATATTACCCTCTCTGGTACATGAAGACCAGACGGGGTTTGTGAAAGGCAGATCCCCTGTGAAAAACATGAGAAAACTGCAATCCATACTCTCTTACTACTGGGGGATGGGAAAGCAAGATCAAGATCTGGAGGGGAGGGATGCTTGCCTGATACTTGTGGATGCAGAAAAAGCATTCGATAAGATATTGTGGGACCACCTGTTCACCACAATGGAGAAATTTGGCATAAAGGGTGACTTCATGACAGCCATACATGCCATCTACACAGATCCGTCTAAAACATTCCCACTTATGAGGGGCACGAGACAGGGTTGTCCCCTGTCTCCGCTCCTCTTTGACCTCGCACTGGAGCCATTAGCAATTAAAATTAGAAGCGACATGGAGGGACTAAATATAGGCAAAGAAACGATGCACATATCTCTCTTCGCGGACGATATGATTTTATATATGCAAGAACCCAGAAAGAATATTCCCAACATTATGCGCATTATCTCTGAGTTTGGACAAATCTCAGGGTATAGCATAAACAAAGAAAAATCAGAACTACTATGGCTACGCAATTAAAAACCCTCTGTACCACTCCAGGATAACTTTAAAATAATAACAACTACATTCAAATACTTAGGTATCACCTTGTCCAGGGACCCCAAACAATGGTATGAGATCAATTTCAGACCACTGATTAAAGACTTACGACGAACACTTTTGACTTGGTCCACACTGACGTTGACACTGTCGAGGAGAGTAGGATTAATTAAAATGATTCTGTTCCCCAAACTGTTATACACTTTACAAATGCTCCCGGAGCTGATACATAAGCAGGATCTCCAAACACTGAATAGAGATATACTACAATTTTTGTGGAGGGAGAAAAAGCATAGAATAAGTTTTACCAAAATGACATGCACTCCGGAGATGGGAGGTTTTGGGCTCCCAAACATCGAACACTACAACTGGGCTGCCCTGGCTAAATATGTAATGGACTGGTTTTTAGATAGAGGAACCTTCACCAATCGGAATTTGGAGAGGGAACTCATCACCCCGTGGTCATTGAGTATGCTCCCACACATGACCCGCACACAAGTTGACGGGGCGGTGGGGAACACTGCTCTCTTCCTTCACCCTATAATAGCATGGTGAAAAATTTGCAAGGCTCTAGGAATATCATATAGACACACAGATTTTCAAGCGGGCTTCACCACCAAGCCTTTTAAGCAGTGGGAAGAGTGGGGAGTGACGACCATCCGACAAGTGCTGTCGGGAGATCAGAGAACGGTTAGGCCATTTGCTGAATTGCAAGCAGACTTTAATATACCCAACAAACACCACTTTGCTTTCTTACAGATGAGACACTATGTACAAGGCCTTTTGAGAGCAGGGGACCTGCCGGACGCTAATTGCGAAATCTACAGACTGCTGACTCTGACCAGGGGGGGATGACCTCTATCTCTCACACCTACAAGGTCCTTCAAACCACACCCAACAAAACCACCAGAGATCACCTCCAAAACATATGGGAAGTATTGAACGAGCAGCCGACCACAGACCAAGTTATTGAACAAAGTGTCATGAGAGTGAGAAAAGCTTCTTTATCAAATGAAATTCAAGAATCCCACACAAAACTATTGCACAATACCTACATAACACCCAGGATGTTCCATAAGTGGAACCCTGAAGCTTCGGGGCTATGCCCAAAATGTTCACACCCTAATCCTAACATTATACATATGATATGGCAATGCCCGAGGCTCACGAGATTCTGGGGTATAACACAGAGATGGGTGGAAAGGATCACTGGGGAAAGAATCGAATTGACAGCAAACATGGTGATACTACTGTACTCACAGACAGACATACAGAAACATGCTAAGTTTATCCACAATGTAATACTACTAGCCAGAAAACTCATTCTCAAACAATGGATGACACCCAATCTACCAAGTCTAACTCACCTCAAACTAACACTACAACAACAGATGGTACATGAACAAATAGACACACAGGGAGACATAACACTACGGACTAAACACTTTCTAGGCAAGTGGGAGCCCCTAATTTGCAGCCTGGACCTCTCACACCAGAGACAGATTATATATCCGTTCAAAGACTCAGAGTTTGTCCTGGAAGCCCAGTTGCGGGGAAAGTGGAATATCTTTCACTAATGCACTAACGAACAACTGAACAGACTGAGACGAGACAGAGAGCTGTGAACCTGGGGGGAGCGCCTCGGGGTCGGCATGGGGAGTGTAGGCTCTTGATGAAGATAGGGTAGAGGAGAGATGAAAGTGAACCTGTCAAAATATGATATTAAGGAACTGGAAAAGGACTCACCTTTATGGCAGAGACAATGCTTGTTATATGAAGAACATAACCTATTAATCTATTAACAAGACTTTTGAAGAGCTGACAACAAAACCACAACGTGATGTAATGTCTTTTATTCCCTAATCACACTGAAGCAAAGGAATAAGATAGGCGGGAAGACAATATGTTGAGGGCCACGAGGTCAATTCTAATAAGGGTTGCGTATAGGCTTAAGGTATATACAGATAGTATATTAGGGAATGGGGAGGGTTGAAGGAGTTTAGAGGAGTTAAGATATTGGAGTGTATAGTAAAACCCAGTCCTGTTGTGGTGACAATTCTGTATTGTATTCTGTAAGATCTTATTGTTTTCATTGTTTGTTACTATGACCAGAGCTGGGAATAAATAAAGTATTTAAAAAAAAAAAAAAAAAGTAAACAGCTCTTTTGCCTTACCAGCCCTTAAAAGGGCCTTTTGCGGGGCATGCCCCAAATAAAACAGCTCTTTTGCCTGTAAAAGAAAAATACAACCTCCCCCAACATTAAAACCCACCACCCACATACCCCTAATCTAACCCAAACCCCCCTTAAATAAACATAACACTACCCCCCTGAAGATCATCCTACCTTGAGTCGTCTTCACTCAGCTGAGCACCGATGGAACTGAAGAGGAGATCCGGAGCGGCAGAAGTCATCATCCAAGGGGCGCAGAAGAAATCTTCCATCCGATGAAGTCATCATCCAGGCGGCGCTGAAGAGGTCTTCGATCCGATAGAAGTCATTATCCAGGCGGCGTCTTCAATCTTCATCCATCCGGAGCGGAGCGGAGCCATCTTCAGAAGAGCCTACGCGGATCCATCCTCTTCTTCCCGACGACTAACGATGAATGACAGTACCTTTAAGTGACGTCATCCAAGATGGCGTCCCTCGAAAACCAATCAGCCAATCGGATTGAACTTGAATCTGATTGGCTGATTCAATCAGCCAATCAGATTTTTCTACCTTAATTCCGATTGGCTGATAGAATCCTATCAGCCAATCGGAATTCGAGGGATGCCATCTTGGATGACGTCACTTAAATTTACCGTCATTCATCGTTAGTCGTCGGGAAGAAGAGGATGGATCCGCGCAGGCTCTTCTGAAGATGGCTCCGCTCCGCTCCGGATGGATGAAGATTGAAGACGCCGCCTGGATGATGACTTCTATCGGATCGAAGACCTCTTCAGCGCCGCCTGGATGATGACTTCATCGGATGGAAGATTTCTTCTGCGCCCCTTGGATGATGAATTCTGCCGCTCCGGATCTCCTCTTCAGTTCCATCGGTGCTCGGCTGAGTGAAGACGACTCAAGGTAGGATGATCTTCAGGGGGGTAGTGTTAGGTTTATTTAAGGGGGGTTTGGGTTAGATTAGGGGTATGTGGGTGGTGGGTTTTAATGTTGGGGGGGTTGTATTTTTCTTTTACAGGCAAAAGAGCAGTTTTATTTGGGGCATGCCTCGCAAAAGGCCCTTTTAAGGGCTGGTAAGGCAAAAGAGCTGTTTACTTTTTAATGTAGAATAGGGTAGGGCATTTTTTATTTTGGGGGGCTTTGTTATTTTATTAGGGGGCTTAGATTAGGTGTAAGTAGCTTAAAATTGTTGTAATATTTTTTAAATGTTTGTAACTTATTTTTTTTATTTTTTGTAACTTAGCTTTTTTTTATTTTTTGTACTTTAGTTAGTTTATTTAATTGTTTGTAATTGTAGTTATTTGTAGGTAATTAATTTAATTAATTTAATGATAGTGTAGTGTTAGGTTTAATTGTAACTTAGGTTAGGATTTATTTTACAGGTAATTTTGTATTTCTTTTAGCTAGGTAGTTATTAAATAGTTAATAACTATTTAATAACTATTCTAACTAGCTAAAATAAATACAAAGTTACCTGTAAAATAAATATAAATCCTAAAATAGCTACAATGTAATTATTAATTACATTGTAGCTATCTTAGGGTTTATTTTACAGGTAAGTATTTATTTTTAAATAGTATTCATTTATTAAAGGGACAGTATACTGTAAAATAGTTTTTCCCTTAATGTGTTTACAATTGCTTTTTTACCAACTGCAGAGTAAAAAATGTATGAAAATTAGCTTTTTAAGGTTTATTTGTGTATATTAAAGCTCTGATTTTGTGTTTTGAAGCCACAACCTAATAAAATAGGTTGAGCTTGTAGGTATAATCAGATCTCATTACTGTATCACATTGTGCACATATAACTGCTTCTTTATCTTATATCTGTCCTTAAAACAATCACCAATACTTTGAGAGAACAATGGAAAATCAACATTTTATTACCTTATCTCTGCTTTATCACACTGGGAGTGTAATTTCTTCTGCTGGCTGTGTTTACAAAGCTTATCTATAGCTGGTACGCGCGGCCACAAACTATCAGAATAGGTGGGGATACCACATCCTAAATTAACAATTTCAAATGCCAATATAAGGGTAAAGGAGCTACTTGTAAACAATTTAATACACTCCAGCAGGTAAAGTGGATCATTGGGAACAAATTAAAGGGGAGAAAATTTTTGAGTAAACTGTCCCTTTAAGTATAGTGTAGTGTTAGGTGTAATTGTAACTTAGGTTAGTTTTTATTTTACAGGTTAATTTCTCTTTATTTTAGCTAGGTAGCTATTAAATAGTTAATAACTATTTAATAGCTATTGTACCTAGTTAAAATAAATTGAAAGTTGCCTGTAAAATAAATATAAATCCTAAGATAGCTACAATATAATTATTATTTATATTGTAGCTATATTAGAGTTTATTTTACAGGTAAGTATTTAGTTTTAAATAGGATTCATTTAGTTAATAAGAGTTAAATTTATTTAGATGTATTTAATTAATATTTAAGTTAGGGGGGTGTTAGGGTTAGTGTTAGACTTAGGTTTAGGGGTTAATAATTGTATTAGAGTTGCGGCGGTGTAGGGGGGGGCAGGATAGGGGTTAATAATTTTATTACAGTGGCGGCGGTGTATGGGGGGCAGTATAAGGGTTATTCATTTATTATAGGTGGCGACGGTGTAGGGGGGGCAGCTTAGGGGTTAATAAGTTTAATATAGGTTGCGGCTGGGTCCGGGAGCGGCGGTTTAGGGGTTAAATTATTTATTTAGTTGCGGCGGGGTCCGGGAACTGCAGGATAGGGGTTAATAACTTTATTCTAGGTGGCGGCGGTATAGGGGGGGCAGGATAGGGGTTAGTAGGTATAATGTAGGTGGCGGCGGGTCCGGGAGCGGCGGTTTAGGGGTTAATACATTTATAAGAGTTGCGGCGGGGTCTAGGAGCGGCGGTTTAGGGGTTAGTAACTTTATTTAGTTGCGGGGGGCTCCGGGGGCGCCGGTATAGGGGGTAGAACAGTGTAGTTAGTATGAGTGCTTAGTGACAGGAGTATCAATAAAGCTGTGAAAAAGCCGAAGAGCAGCGAGATCGGATGTGTGATAACTATCACAGTCCGCTGCTCATCGCCCCGTACTTGGTGCACAGCTTTTTGACAGCTTTTTTGATAACTTAGGTGAACGTATTCAGGTCCGCGGCGGCGATGTGAGACGAGCTTAGGCGGGTGTATTGGACCGGCGAAGGCAGGTAAAGTAGACGGCTTGATAAGTACCCCTCAATGTCTGGAACGGCAGATTAGGGGTTAAAAATTGTATTATAGTGTTTGTGATGCGGGAGGGCCTGGGTTTAGGGATTAATAGGTAGTTTATGGGTGTTAGTGTACTTTTTAGTACTTTAGTTATGAGTTTAATGCTATGGCGTTGTAGTGTAAAACTCATAACTACTGACTTTAAAATGCGTTAGGGATCTTGGAGTTAGAGGGTGTACTGCTCACTTTTTGGCCTCCCAGGACAGACTCGTAATACCGGCGCAATGGAAGTCCCATAGAAAAAAGACTTTACGAAGTTTACGTAAGTCGGTTTGCGGTAAGGCCAAAAAGTGTACGGTGCCCCTAAACCTGCAAGACTCATAATACCAGCAGTAGTGAAAAAACAGCTTTAGGACCTAACGCTGCTTTTTCATCTTAACGCACAACTCGTAATCTAGCCGATTATTATTACATTATTTGATGTTTTACTGTGTGAATTTAAAGTATTTTTGAAAATGTATACTCATTTCAAATCTGATGACTGCAACACACTAATTTAGGACTAATAGTGATTTGACAATTTGAAATAAGGTGAAAACAGGTGACGCAATCGTGTAATCATAGTGTATAAGGAGCCTCCAAAAAAAGCTTAGTCCTTCAAGAGCAAGGATGGATTGAGTGTCGATAATCTGCCAACAGATGCGTCAGAGAATAATCCAACACTTTAAGAACAACATTCTCCAAAGACAAATCGGTAGGATTTTGGGCATTTGACCTTCTACAGTGCACAATATATTCAAATGATTCATTGAATCCGGACAAATCTCGGTAGTTTAAGGGCAAAAATTATCATGAGTCTGTAATGGATATCCTGACATGGACTCTGGAATACTTTGGTAAACCTTTTTCAGTCAACACCATTCGCCGCGGAATCCACAGATGCAAGTTAAGGCTTTACTATGCAAAGCAGAAGCCATACATCAACACTGTCCAGAAGCGCCGCCGACTTCTCTGGGCTCAGTCGCATCTGAGATGGACAGTGGCACAGTGGAATCGTGTTTTGTGGTCCAACGAGTCAACATTTCAAATAGTTTTTGGAAAAAAACAGCCATCATGTTCTCCAGGCCAAAAGAGGAAAAGGACCATCAAAGCTGTTATTAGCGACAGGTTCAATAGCCAGCGTCTGTCATGGTATGGAGTTTAATTTTGACTTGACTGTCCCTTTAATTGTCTGTTTATAACAGGATGTTTAATTATCTATTTATCCTATAGTATCTTTATCATCTACAAATTGTCTGAATTATCTATTAAAAAACACTATATTTTACCTAAGTAACAATGTCATTATGGTAATTGGTCAAGCACATCTTGCAATCCAAAAGTAAGGATAAAAACAAGAATTTCAACTCTTTTTTATTTAAATTCAAACTAGCCCTTACTTAACCTTTTATGTATAAAAAGTAAATAATGCATTTATTTGCATACTAGTAAAGTTTTGCACATAATATCCCCTTTAAAGGGACAGTCTTCACCAGAATTTTTATTGTTTAAAAAGATAGATAATCCCTTTATTACCCATTTCCAAGTTTTGCATTTTACCTCTGTGATTAACTTGTATCTAAGCCTCTGCAGACTGCCCATTATTTCACATCTTTTGACAAACTTGCATTTTAGCCAATCAGTGCTGACTCCTAGGTAACTCCACAGGCATGAGCGCAATGTTATCTATATGGCACACGTGAACTAATGCCCTCTAGTTGTAAAAAAAAATCAAGATGCATTCACATAAGAGATGGCCTGCAAGGGCCAATAAATTTGCATATGAGCCTCCTATGTTTAGCTTTCAACTAAGAATACCAAGAGAACAAATCAACATTGATTATAAAAGTAAATTGGAAAGTTGTTTAAAATTGCATGCCCTATCTGAATCATGAAAGTTTATTTTCGACTAGATTGTCCCTTTAAACAAATTTTATTGATGTTCAAAATCATTATAGAATAGCTGGCTAAATTACGAGTTTTGCGTTACGAGTCAAATAGCAGCGTTGTGACCCATAACGCATCATTTCCCTAACGCAGCCATTACAAGTCTTGTCGGTATAGGTGTACCGCAAGCCTTTTAGCCTGTACCGCAACCTCAGTCCCGCGCTCATAAAAATTACGTTTTTTCATGGGATTC
The DNA here is from genome assembly GCF_027579735.1 of Bombina bombina. NCBI lineage: Eukaryota > Metazoa > Chordata > Amphibia > Anura > Bombinatoridae > Bombina > Bombina bombina. The sequence continues at coordinate 248,269,426 of NC_069502.1, forward strand.
CCATAGCGCCGGTATTACGAGTTTTGCGGTGAGTCTAAAAAGCCAGCGTTACAGCCTAAAATGACAAGATCTGTACCTCCATCTAAAGTCAGTAGTTATGAGTGTTACGCTACAAAGCTGTAACATAGAACTCATAACTAAACTGCTACAAAGTACACTAACACTCATAAACTACCTATTAATCTTTAAACCAAGGCCCTCCCGCATTGCAAACACTTTAATAAATTTATTAACCCCTAATCTGCCGCTCCCGACATCGGCACCACTAAAAATTTTAGTAACCCCTATTCCGCCGCTCCCAGACATTGTCACCACTATTCTAAAGTTATTAACCCCTAAACTGCTGCCCTCCCGCATCGCAAACACTATTTAAATATTATTGACCCATAATCTGCTGTCCGTCCACATCGCCCCTGCTATACTAAAGTTATTAAGCCCTAAACCGCAAGCCGCTATACTAAAGTTATTAAGCCCTAAACTGCAAGCCACTATAATAAACCTATTAACCCCTAAACCAAAAGCCCCCAACAACGAAATATACTAAATAAAACTATTAACCCCTAAACCAAAAGCCCCCCACATCGCAATAAACTAATTTAAACTAGTAACCCCTAAACCTAACGCCCCCCTAACTTTATATTAAAATTAAAATTTCCCTATCTAAAATTATAAACTAACTACCAATTAAACTAAACTAAACTACACATTAAAAAATCCTAACACTACTCTACAAATTACAAACTAAGTTACAAAAAATAACAAACACTAAATTACAAAAAATAAAAAACAAATTTATCAAAAATAAAAAAGAATTACACCTAATCTAATAGCCCTATCAAAATAAAAAAGCCCACCCAAAATAAAAAACCCTAGCCTACAATAAACTACCAATGGCCTTTTGTGGGGCATTGCCCCAAAATATATCAGCTCTTTTACCTGTAAAAAAAAACACAAAGACCCCCCCAACAGTAATATCAACCACCCAACCAAACCCCCAAAATAAAAAAACCTAATTCTAACAAAAACCTAAGCTACCCATTGCCTTGAAAATGGCATTTGTATGGGCATTGCCCTTAAAAGGGCATTTAGCTCTTTTACTGCCCAGACCCTAAACTAAAAAATAAACCACCCAATAAACCCTTAAAAAAGCCCAACACTAAACCCCTGACGATCCACTTACAGTTTTTGAAGTCCCGTATAAACGATCTTCATCCCTTGCAAAGTCTTCATTCAGGTGGCCTCTTCAATCTTCATACCGGCGGCGACATCCTGATCCAAGCAGCGAGACGTCTTCATCCAGGCGGCCTCTTCAATCTTCATCCAGGAGGCATCTTCTATCTTGATCCTGGAGGCGCGGAGCTAGTCCATCCTGAAGACATCCGGCGCAGAGCATCGTCTTCATTTGGTCACCGCCGTACACTGGATCTTCAATGCAAGGTATGCGATCCAATATGGCGTCCCTTGCATTCCTATTGGCTGAAACATTTAAATCAGGGAATAGGAATTAGTGCTGCTAAAATCCTATTGGTTATTCAAATCAGCCAATATGATTTAAGCAGCTCTCATTCTATTGGCTAATTTGAATTTGTCCATACAAATGCCTTTTTCAGGGCAATGGGTAGCTTAGATTTTTTAGATCGTTTTTTTTTATTTTGTGGGTTTGGGTGGTGGGGGTTTGTAATGTTAGTGGGTCTTGCAATTTTTTTCAATAAAAGAGCTGATATCTTTAGGGCAATGCCCTACAAAAGGCCCTTTTGAGAGCCTTTGTTTTTTTATTTGTGATAATTTGTTTTATATTTTGTGTAATGTATATTTTTAGTTTTTTTGTTTAACTTAGGGCAATGCCCTACAAAAGGCCATTTTAAGAGCCCTTGGTAGTTTGGGAGATGGGGGATTGTAATAGTGTTAGGGGATGTTTGTATTTTTTTTGGAGCAAAAGAGCTGATTATCTCAGAGCAATGCCCTACAAAAGACCCTTTTAAGGGCCACCCAAAAGGCCCTTTTAACTGCCCTTGGTAGTTTGGGGGGTGGGGGTTTGTATAGTGTTAGGGGGTGTTTGTATTTTTTTTGGAGCAAAAGACCTGTTTATCTCAGGGCAATGCCCTACAAAAGGCCATTTTAAGGGCCCCCAAAAGGCCCTTTTAAGAGCCCTTGGTAGTTTATTCTAGATTAGGCTTTTTTATTTTGGGGTGTTTTTTTTTTTTTTTAAAGGGTATTAGAATAGGAATAGTCTTTATTTTTTTGGATAATTTCGTTGTTGTTTTTTTTGTAATGGTAGTTTTTTTTTATTTTTTGTAATATTTGGTTTTAGTGTAAGGCAGATTAGGTTTTATTTCACAGGTAAGTTTGTATTTATTTTAACTAGGTAGTTAGTAAATAGTTCATAACTATTTACTAACTAGTCTTCCTAATAAGGCTGATTTAGAAGCATGCAGAATTCTATGGCAGCAGTGTTGGCAACAATGTACAACATTGTAATAAACATAACAAATCCCCTTTGTTTTTATCCTACTATTAAAATTCTATATCAGATTTCTATTATAAACTGTTGGAATAGTTGAGCAAATTGTCTAATGTTGCTTTATATAAGGTTTTTAAAATTGGGGCCATTTTAATTCAACCAAAAACAATAGAAAACCCAGCCACCTTAAAGGCACATGACACCCAAAAATCATTCATTCATGATTCAGATAGATATTATAATTTAAACAACTTTCCAATTTACTTCTTTTATCAATTTTGCTTCATTCTCTTGGTATTCTTTATTGAAGGATAGGCAATGCACTACTGGGAGCTAGCTGAACATATCAATCAGCTCCTAAACCTACCTAGATATGCTTTTCAAACTGAGAGCAAAAAAATGAAGCCTGTGTGTTGCAGACAGACATAAAATCCATTTTTTTTCTTTCCTTGTGCAGATAGAGCATACAATGTTAAGCAACTTTCCAATTAACTGCTGTTTTCAAATGCTCTTTGTTTTCTTGCTATCCTTTGTTGAAAAAAAGTTAGTACAATTATCATCTTTGCAAATTAAAAAGTAGTTTATGGATATTCTTCTCCAAAAGCCTGGTCTCCTTTGTTCTGAACAATTAGAGACAGATATCTCAGGGCACAAGCTCTAAAACATCTAATTCCCTTCACTGGCTTACTCTTGCCTCTAGGATCAAACATAAAATTATCATTCTGACATACAAAGCCCTCAACTGCACTGCTCCCCCCTATATCTGAGACCTTGTCTCCAGATACTCTCCCTCCCATCCCCTTCGCTCTGCTCATGACCTCTTACTCTCCTCCTCTCTTGTCACCTCATCACATTCCCATTTACAGGACTTCTTCAGACTGGCTCCCATCTTGTGGAACTCTCTGCCTCGCTCCACAAGACTCTCTTCTAGTTTTAAAAGCTTCAAGTGCTCCCTAAAGACTCTACTGTTCAGGGATGCATACCACCTACACTAACCTTTCCTAATACCAGATCCACTCCTCCATTGCTATCCCCTGAACCCCCTTAGCATGTATGCCTAAGAGTCCAGCTGTTTGTAGATCACCTTCTTAAGAGCTGACTACAACAGTGCAACTCTTGGCAGGGCCCTCTACCCATTTGATCCCTATAATTGTTTTGTTGTACTCAGTCTTTGTTTATAGCGCTGCAGAATCTGCTGGCGCTCTACAAATAATTAATAATAATAATAATAATAATTACTAGGGCCAGACAGGGAAATAAGACCAGCCCTGGAAATGTTTGAAGAATGGCCTCAGCCCGGCCTTCACCCCCCTTCCTTGCCTAGAGCTACTTTTATTCGACAACAGGCCCCAACACCCTCATTAGGAGCAGTCCTAGGGCCACGTTTCTGCCACCAAAGGTCCTTACACCCTCATCAATAGAGATGTCGCGAACATAAAATTTTCCGTTTGCGAACGGCTAACGCGAATTTCCGCAAATGTTCGCGAACGGGCGAACCAGGCGAACCGCCATAGACTTCAATAGGCAGACGAATTTTAAAACCCACAGGGACTCTTTCTGGCCACAATAGTGATGGAAAAGTTGTTTCAAGGGGACTTACACCTGGACTGTGGCATGCCGGAGGGGGATCCATGGCAAAACTCCCATGGAAAATTACATAGTTGATGCAGAGTCTGGTTTTAATCCATAAAGGGCATAAATCACTTAACATTCCTAAATTGTTTGGAATAACGTGCTTTAAAACATCAGGTATGATGTTGTATCGATCAGGTAGTGTAAGGGTTACGCCCGCTTTACAGTGACAGACCAAACTCCCCGTTTAATGGACCGCAAACAACTGCAAACAGTCCATTTGCACAACAGCAAACTCCCCATTTGCACAAGGTTGGATACCAAGCTAGCCATGTCCCGTTCCTTGTCCTCACTGATGTCATTGAAGGTCTCTTCCTCCACCCAGCCACGTACAACACCAAGGGTCCCCGAAAGGTGACAACAAGCCCCCTGGGATGCCTGGTGTGTTTGGTCTTCCACCTCCACAAAGCCAACTTCCTCCTCTGACTCCTCTTCTTCAGACTCCTCTCTCTGCATTGCCTCTCTCTGCGTTATTATAAGGTGTGTTGAGTAGTACTATTCTTATCAGTTTAATCCCTGTTACGTCCCCTATCAGGGGACGTGTATATGGCATCGATTTTAGGAACCGGGAGATGGAAAAAGATGCTTGGTGGGTCCTCCTACTTCAAATTTGGGGCATTGCGCGTGCAATCTAATGTGCCACCAGATAGGAGTGGTGTGTTAAGTAGTACTATTCTTATCAGTTTAATCCCTGTTACGTCCCCTATCAGGGGACGTGTATATGGCATCGATTTTAGGAACCGGGAGATGGAAAAAGATGCTTGGTCGGTCCTCCTACTTCAAATTTGGGGCACTGCGCGTGCAATCTAATGTGCCGCCAGATAGAAGTGGTGTGTTAAGTAGTTCTATTCTTATCAGTTTAATCCCTGTTACATCCCCTATCAGGGGACGTGTATATGGCATCGATTTTAGGAACCGGGAGATGGAAAAAGATTCTTGGTCGGTCCTCCTACTTCAAATTTGGGGCACTGCGCATGCAATCTAATGTGCCACCAGATAGGAGTGGTGTGTTAAGTAGTACTATTCTTATCAGTTTAATCCCTGTTACGTCCCCTATCAGGGGACGTGTATATGGCATCAATTTTAGGAACCGGGAGATGGAAAAAGATGCTTGGTCGGTCCTCCTACTTCAAATTTGGGGCACTGCGTGTGCAATCTAATGTGCCACCAGATAGGAGTGGTGTGTTAAGTAGTTCTATTCTTATCAGTTTAATCCCTGTTACGTCCCCTATCAGGGGACGTGTATAAGGCATCGATTTTAGGAACCGGGAGATGGAAAAAGATTCTTGGTCGGTCCTCCTACTTCAAATTTGGGGCACTGCGCGTGCAGTCTAATGTGCCACCAGATAGGAGTGGTGTGTTAAGTAGTACTATTCTTATCAGTTTAATCCCTGTTACGTCCCCTATCAGGGGACGTGTATATGGCATCGATTTTAGGAACCGGGAGATGGAAAAAGATGCTTGGTCGGTCCTCCTACTTCAAATTTGGGGCACTGCGCGTGCAATCTAATGTGCCACCAGATAGGAGTGGTGTGTTAAGTAGTTCTATTCTTATCAGTTTAATCCCTGTTACGTCCCCTATCAGGGGACGTGTATATGGCATCGATTTTAGGAACCGGGAGATGGAAAAAGATGCTTGGTCGGTCCTCCTACTTCAAATTTGGGGCACTGCGCATGCAATCTAATGTGCCATCAGATAGGAGTGGTGTGTTAAGTAGTACTATTCTTTTTTTTCAAAATAAGTTTTTTATTGGCAAATATAATACAGAAACCATATAACAACACAATTATCGTTTGACATAGCTAGAAGCGAAAATACACACGATTAGGCATAAAAGGAATGACATTCACAGGAAATCAATGCACTTAATAGGGAAGTCATAAGGAATATTTAAGCGTACCCTAGCGCGTGTCTGTGTGTCTTGGTTGTTATGTATAGGTTAATCTATGAGAACATTTAAGTTTTTATATTTTAAGCAACGTACGGCAATAAGTGCCATACCTAGCAGGCCTGACAGTCATGCCGAGGAGATAATGGGTATACGTAGCATATACGTATAGAGATTAGGATGTGAGATTAGTTCACCCACACCCCTATGGGAAAGAGGGGAAGGAGGGGAAGGGAGGGAAGGTATCAGGGCAGGGAGGGGGGGGGGAGGGAATGTTTTATGGGCGGGCACCTCGGTCTCAAACACAGTAAGGTGCTCCCTCTAAGATCAGGTAGGGTCACAATCGAAAGCAGGTCAAGGGGTCTGTTTAAGGTGAGCTTCCCAGGGCTCCCAGATTTGGCTGAAGATGCCAGGCTGGCTTTGCATCCGAAAGACATAGTCGTCCATGGATTTAATGTAGTGGAGGTAATCGACCACAGCCTGACATCTGGGGGGTTGCTGTTTCTTCCAGATCCTTGCTATTAACATCTTAACAGATGTCAATAGGTAAACTAACAAGTATCGCTTGTGTTTCGGTACTTTTTTTACCCCAATATGTAGGAGGGCTAGGCCTGGATTGTCTGGTGTCGGGAGCTCTAGGGCAGCACAGGTCGCTGACCAAAGTGGTCGGAATCTGTCACATGACCACCACACATGGAGCGGGGTGCCGATCTCACCACACTCTCTCCAACATAGTGGTGAGTGGGCAGGGTACAGAGTCCGAAGCTTGGTCGGCCCTAGGTGCCATCTTGTAATAATCTTAAAGTAAAGTTCGTACATCGTGGCACAGTGGAGCGCAGATTTAGTCAACTGTATCGCCCTGGACCAGTCTTGGGACGTGCAGGTCAGTCTTAATTCAGTTTCCCAGGAGATCATATGTCTTGTTTTTATAAGGGTGGGAGGTCCTAGGAGAGATTTGTAGTGGGCAGTAAGGGGCTTGTATAGTTGCAGGTTTGCTTTCCATCTGATCTCCCAAAAGGTGGGGGCCCTGAGCTTATCGGTCAGGAATCCCCAGGCTTTCATAAAGGATCTAAGTCTCATAAAATCAAATTCCAAGCAATGAGAGATGCCAAACCTGGCTATCATATCTTGGCTCGGGAGAAGATTCTCATTTAAGTAGAAATCGCTTAAAGTAATGATCTCAAGAGTCTTCCAGAGGGTTAGCCGGACATTCGGCAGCCCCTGTAGGAGTGACGTGACCGGGTGAATGGGAGATGGGTGTGGGGCTATCAACTGGTTGTGCCGCAGCTGGAACCAGGCAGTTTGACAGCCTTTGATGAGTTGGTTAGAGACGGGTATTCACGAGGCTAAGTGCGGAGAACCCAAAGTAGGTCTGAGAGTTCAGTGTATGCTGGCAGAGAAGCCTGTTCTAGTTCCCTCCACCTTGTGGGGGGTAGGGCTGGTCCCCACACTGAAACATGTGAGATCATAGCCGCCTGATAATATAATTGGACACTGGGTAAGCCCAGTCCACCTCGGGCTACCGGAGCCTGGAGCGTGGCCGCCGCCACTCTCGGCCGCTTATTCGCCCAAACATAGGAATTAAATGATGTTTGGAAACCGCGCAGGATCCGCTCCGGCACTGGGATGGGGATACACCGCATGATGTAGGTCAACTTAGGGAGGATCATCATTTTTAATGCAGCAATTCTGCCCGTCCAAGAAATTTCCTCATATTTCTTAGATTTCAACCTGATCTCAACCTCCTTTAGCAGAGTAGCATAATTTTCCTGTATCACTATGTCCTTCCCATGAGACAGGAAGACCCCCAAGTGTCTAATCCCGTCTATTGACCACCTAAATGAATAATATCGTCTAAGACATCTCTGTTCAGCCTGCCCAACGTGTATCATGTAGGCCTCAGTCTTAGAGACATTAATCTTATAGTTCGATATTCTGCCAAAGGTGTCAATAGTCTCCAGGAGGGGAGGGAGCGACTCCAGCGGGTTCGTTAGGAACAAAGTGAGGTCGTCAGCGAAGAGCGCCAACTTCTGGTGGGTATCATGGATCTGAAGACCCTGAACTCTGGGGTTTTCTCTGATTGCTTCTGCTAGCGGTTCCATCACCAATGCAAAGAGGAGTGGGGACAGGGGACACCCCTGTCTGGTCCCATTACTGATGGTAATTTTAGGGGAACAGAAGCCCAGACCCTTGATCACGGCCGTCGGCGAGGAGTAAAGGGCTGCAACAGCTGTACGAAACATCCGAGGGATCCCGAACCGCTCCAGGACGCAGAACATATATTCCCACCCCACCCTGTCAAACGCTTTTTCCGCGTCTATGGACAGGGTGAGGAGGGGTAGCCCCATATCCGCCGCTTCCATAAAGATGTTTAGTAGTCTGTGGGTGTTATCTGTACCCTGCCTACCCTGGATAAATCCCACCTGGTCCAAATGGACCAGTGAGGGCAGATGTTTCCCGAGCCTGATTGCCAGGAGCTTGGCATAGACTTTCACGTCCACATTAATTAGCGAGATGGGCCGGTAGCTCTCGCAGAGCGAGAGATCCTTTCCCTCTTTGGGAATGGTCAGAATACTAGCCTCCAGAAATTCGGGGAGGAAGACTCCCGTCTCCATAACCTCCTGATAGAGGCGAAGTAAAACAGGTGATAGCAGATGAGCAAAAGTACGATAGAATAGACCCGTGAAACCATCCGGACCCGGCGCCTTGTGGGGTTTTAGGGCAAGGATGGCTGTCTTCATTTCCTCTAGAGTAAGCGGGGCAATCAGGTCGTCGACCGAATCTGCAGCTAAGGAGGGAAGGTCTAACTGCGCAAGGAACTGCTGGGTCGCCGCTCTTTGGGCGCCAGCTCCCAGGAAATCATTTTTCAGTTTATATAGGGAGTTATAGTAGTCAGCAAATGCCCTCCCTATGTCCCTTGGAGAGTGGACTGCGCCCGCTGCTGTAGAGATCAGAGGGATTCTAGCCTGGACCGCATGGTCCCTGAACTTACGGGCGAGCAATCTATCAGCTTTGTTTCCTTTATAGAAGTATAACTGCTTAAGTCGCAGTAGATTTGCTTGGACACGAAGCTGCTCTCTCTTGTTAATCTGATCTCTAATGGCGCCTACCCGATCGGCCAGGGCGGGCGTAGGGGAGTTCTTGTTGCTCATTTCAATGTGCCTCAGTTCAGCATATAATTTTGCGAGGGGAGTATTGCTCTTAGATTTCAACAGGGCACTTTTTTTCATATAGCACCCCCTAAGATAGACTTTAAGCGAGGCCCACAAAATTTCCTGGCTCGTGTCTCCCGTGTCATTATGTCTCAGGAAATCCGAGATAGTCTCAACAAGTTGGGGGATCTCCCCTTCCGAGAGAAACTGGTCTGGAAGTTTCCAGGATGGTCTACTATCAGGGGGGCGCAGCAACGAGCACCCAGCACTAACCAGGTCATGGTCAGACCAGGGGCACGGTCGTATACGTGGGGCACAAAATTGGTCTAAAGTCCAAGAATCACAGAGCAAATAATCAATCCTAGAGTAGGAGTTATGTGGTTTAGAGTAATGCGTGTAGTCTCGGTCAGTTGGGGCAAGGCACCGCCAGATGTCATAAAGGCCATGTTGATACATAAGCCTGCGCAGCGCATTGGATTGGGTGTTAAGGTTTCGGTCAGTGGGGCAGGCTTTGGGGGTATTTTTATCTAAAGTGGGGTCCCAAACCAGATTCAGATCCCCTCCTATTAGTAAGTGGCCCCTCCTAACTTCGCCCAGTCTCCTCAAAAATTTCCTCAAGAATGGTACTTGTTTGGCATTTGGGGTGTAGATGGAGGCCAATGTATAAAGTACGCCATTCAGAGAGCAGACTAGGATCAAGTATCTACCCTCAGGATCCCGATCAATATACTCTGTAGTACAGCAGACATCCCTGTGAATCAGGATCGCCACTCCTCTCTTTTTCTCTGTGAAAGAAGCCGCTTCACAAATGTAGTAGTGAGCTGGGTAACGGTATGGTTTAACCTTGTTGTCCCAATGTGTCTCCTGGAGGAACACAATATGCAATTTATGGGAGGCTAAGTAATTTGAAAGAAGGCTCTGCTTAGTAGGGGAATTCAATCCCTGGGTATTAAGGGTGGCCACAGTAATAGGTGCCATGGGGCCAATAGGGTCTAAGTCCCCTATGAATCAGATAAGGGGGGCAGGATGGAAATGATTAGTTATGGATCAAAAAAAGGAGAGAGAGGGGGGAAGGGATGAGAAGAGTAGGAGGGGGGTGAGTTTAATTTGTTCTCTACAGAATATATGTAATATGTAATGCTGGGAGAACTGTCAGGGTGTGTAGCGATGTGTATATTACACTATCTCAATGAGTGCTCTTATTTGCAATAGTAAAAGATCACAACTATTAGGGTGGGGGGGGGAGGCCGGCGTGCGAAGCCTGACCCCAGTCAGCCATTGTGGCTCATGCTTCAAGTCTTATCTAATGTCAGGTTTCTTCTATCTGTGTCTTATATGTCACACTACCTAAGTTATGTGAGGAACCTTATGTAACAAGAACGTAACTCAACAGGAATAAAACATTGCCAACTTTCAATATATTTGAACATACAATTCACACCTGAATCTTAGAGAACAAAAAGCAAACAATAAACAATGGTGATAATGCTGTCTTGGCAAATTCACACATGTGTTACACATTAATGCAGTAAGAGAAATATGGAAAAGAAGAGACCAAACAGGAAAAAGTGCTGAATTGTCCATGCTCGTTTGTTTAAATAGCAATAGGGGAAAAGAGATAACTCCAGGAGGAGGTATCTAAACCTTCAAAGGGGAGTATGGTAGCTCCCTGCACAGTGTGTGGTGTGAGGTGCTGAACAAGGAGGGACTCAGGTTGTGGGGGGCTCAGCAGCAATACTACTTGTAGGCAGGGTCTTGCCTGATTGGTGTGGAGGCTTTTTAAGGGTGCTACCCACTCTTTGGGGGAGAGGTCGCCACTCAGGGGCCGAAGCTCTCAGACCTCTGGAAATGTCTTTATGGAGTTGGGTATCAGGCGGATCCGGTGGCAACAAGTCCCATCTTTGCATGAATTCTCTGGCCTGTTGTGGGGAGGAGGCCGTAAATTGGTGACCATCTTTAGTTATATGGAGTTTTACAGGAAACCCCCACCTGTACTTTATGGCATTATCTCTCAGCAATTTAGTGTAGGCTTGATAGTGGCGCCGTAACTGGAGGGTATGCGGAGAGAGATCCTGGTAGATTTGGATGTCTGAATATTGGCTCGGGAGGTTTCTACCGCCCGCAAGGGCCCGGAGTAATTTGTCTCTGAAGGTGTAGTAGTGTAGCCGAGCTATGACGTCTCTTGGTTTATCACCTTCCATAGATCTGGGTCTCAGCGCCCTATGCGCCCGATCTATCAACATTTCTTGACCTTCCTCAGGGCCAATGACCGTGGTGAACACTCCCGTAGGTATTTATCCAGGTCCTGAGGGGAGACAGTCTCCGGGATACCCTTCACTCGAATATTGTTGCGCCGGGTACGGTCCTCTAGGTCAGCCAATTTGACCTCTAGGTCCGTAATTTGTTCAGCTAAGCACTGGGAGTAACCTAGTAAGTTGGTGTGGTCAATTATCAAGTCTTTTTGCTTCCGCTCTATAGTGTCAGTGCGCTCACTTATGGTAGCTATGTCACGTTTCAGGTCTGCGTGGCTCTTCTCAAATTTCTTTGAAAGTGAATCATGATGGGAAGCCAGAAGCGCAGTGATAGAGTCCATAAGATTGTTGTTGACCTCTTTTTCAGCACGTAAGGAGCGCCCTACTGACTGGATCAGGGCAGTCTCACTAGGGGTCTCAGTTGAGCTACTGGCGTCTGTGAGTTGTTCATCAGAACCAACTTGAGATCCAGAGAGGGGCTTGCTAAAATGGTCCACAACTGTGCGTTTAGGGGTGTTAAGGGGCTTTTGTTTTCTTTTGAAGGTTTGAGGCATTTTGTGTGTCTGCATGGATACTCAGCAAGGTTATAGGTACAAGAGAGCACTATAATGATCAGCTTCAATCAGGCTAACTGGGGTCTTGGCATCAAAGGGTAACCTACATATTTGGGAAATATATTACATCAGAACAGAATTGTTAGGGCTGCCCTACTATTGGGTGTATGTGTCACACACAGCTATCAAAATTCCCTCTCGACTCAGGGTAGGGGGATACGACCCGAAGGAAGGGGAAAAGGGGAGTGGAAGTGACCAGCCAAGACTAGCTAGGCCGGAAAGGGCGAGTCTCGAGGGATAATACCTTTCAGGCTACACTTGTCTACCTAAATAGAGTACACAGTCACTGTGAAGAAGGCAACCTATAGGGAATATAAGCAGTTAGGTAAACAGTAAAGTAGCGTAAAACTCAGCTTTGGGTCAGAAAACCTGGCACATTTATGTCAGTCAACAACCTGTAAATAGTAAATATGGTTAGGCAGGTAATAAAATAGCACAACACTCCACCCTGAGCTAAAGCCCAAGGACACCTGAGCTGATGCAGCAGCGATAAAGCAACACAAAACAAAACTAAAGGGCCACTTAAGTTAAAAAGTTCCGCTGTGCTGGACAGGGCCCCAGAAACATATAGTGGGGTTACTGCAGTTTTTCATGCAACATATACTGAGTGTAATTGTGGCACAGGGCTAAAAATGTAGTAAAAGTGGAATATGTCCCAGTAGTTGTGCAGCACTTAAGCAGGTGTGTGCAAAGTTAGAGTCCCTGCAGTAGCAATGTCTCCTGTGGTTCAAGCTGCTGTTGGTAAAAGTTAAGTGTGTGCAGCTTACTCACCAGGGTCTTAGGAGGTATTAGCCGTGCTGTGTAAATCTTACCCAAGTCCTGCAGCAGGGCACTTTATGTTGCGAGGCTGGTGGAGCTTTGTAGAGGTCTCAGAAGTAGAGGGGCCGTCTATCAGCTGGGCAGTGTTCCCAGCAGATGAGGTGGTAAGGAGGCCCCAAGATGGCGGATGTTCGCGCCGTTTGTCTAAGGCCTGCTGCAAAAAAGGCCCGGTCTGAGTAGTAGTGGGTCCCCAGGGACCGAAAGTACCAGTCAAGACTCAGGGGCTGCTGATCTCTCGGTGAGGCACTAGGGCAAGTGTGGGCGCCCTAGCTAGGCACTGTTCTGCGATCTCCCGGTTCTTTGAGGGTAAGCTGGAAAGGTCCCAAGGTGGAGGGTAATCTCACCCTAACGGCAGAGGCCAGCAGCGGAGCGCTCCGGAGCAGATCCCCGACCCTCCGGAGCGGTGCAGAAGAGTGAGGCTTGATCACCGGTGAGGTTAGTCTAGGGTAGGCTGGAACAAATACTCCAGAGTGGAGCCCCGACCCTCCGGAGTAAGGCGGAAACTGCAACAGTGGGTTAAGGACCGGCTGGGATTCCGGTCGCGTCGGCTGAGGTGCGCCTGTGTAGCGATAGTGTGCGAGTAAGATCGAGGGGTCCAGGCAGGCAGGGCAGTAGTTGTAACACCCGGGGTGAATCCCCAGATCCCTAGGTGACACTCGATGGTGGCCTGATCTCTCCGCAGTAGCTATGCCGCTGATAAACTCAACGCCCAAGAGTGCAGCAGGGCGGGTAGGGCTAGATGCCTCGATAGAGTATATTGATCTCTTAGTAGCCAGCAAAAAGTTTCCAGACCTGGAACCCTCAAAATTATCCTTTATAGGCACTTACTATAGCTATCTGATTTAGGAGCTCGGCACACACACGTCCGCACAGCTCAACGGCTAGCTCCGCCCCCCAAGTAGTACTATTCTTATCAGTTTAATCCCTGTTACGTCCCCTATCAGGGGACGTGTATATGGCATCGATTTTAGGAACCGGGAGATGGAAAAAGATGCTTGGTCGGTCCTCCTACTTCAAATTTGGGGCACTGCGCGTGCAATCTAATGTGCCACCAGATAGGAGTGGTGTGTTAAGTAGTACTATTCTTATCAGTTTAATCCCTGTTACGTCCCATATCAGGAGACGTGTATATGGCATCGATTTTAGGAACCGGGAGATGGAAAAAGATGCTTGGTCGGTCCTCCTACTTCAAATTTGGGGCACTGCGCGTGCAATCTAATGTGCCACCAGATAGGAGTGGTGTGTTAAGTAGTTCTATTCTTATCAGTTTAATCCCTGTTACGTCCCCTATCAGGGGACGTGTATATGGCATCGATTTTAGGAACCGGGAGATGGAAAAAGATGCTTGGTCGGTCCTCCTACTTCAAATTTGGGGCACTGCGCGTGCAATCTAATGTGCCACCAGATAGGAGTGTGTGTTAAGTAGTACTATTCTTATCAGTTTAATCCCTGTTACGTCCTCTATAAGGAGACGTGTATATGGCATCGATTTTAGGAACCGGGAGATGGAAAAAGATGCTTGGTCAGTCCTCCTACTTCAAATTTGGGGCACTGCGCGTGCAATCTAATGTTCCACCAGATAGGAGTGGTGTGTTAAGTAGTACTATTCTTATCAGTTTAATCTCTGTTACGTCCCTTATCAGGGGACGTGTATATGGCATCGATTTTAGGAACCGGTACGTGGAAAAAGATGCTTGGTCGGTCCTCCTACTTCAAATTTGGGGCACTGCGCGTGCAATCTAATGTGCCACCAGATAGGAGTGGTGTGTTAAGTAGTTCTATTCTTATCAGTTTAATCCCTGTTAGGAGTCTGCCACCAGATAGGAGTGGTGTGTTAAGTAGTACTATTCTTATCAGTTTAATCCCTGTTACGTCCCCTATCAGGAGACGTTTATATGGCATCGATTTTAGGAACCGGGAGATGGAAAAAGATGCTTGGTCGGACCTCCTACTTTAAATTTGGGGCTCTGCGCGTGCAATCTAATGTGCCACCAGATAGGAGTGGTGTGTTAAGTAGTACTATTCCTATCAGTTTAATCCCTGTTATGTGCCTTTTTTTCGGTTTTTGAAGCCACAGTGCAGCACCAGAGGCCAGAAAAATTAGGCATGTACACATGCCTGAAAAATTAAGTATTGTTGCAGCCGCTGCTGTAGCAGCAGCCAGAAAAATTGATGTTTGTTTCCCAGGCAGAAAGTGCCCTAAAACATTGCGGCTTGAACCCTAGTTGGTGGCGGATAATTCACACAAGTCATCCGGCATTCAGAGATAAAATAAAGCAGCGTGTGGACCATTTTTAGCCCAAGGCAGCTCATCTCATCAGGCCTTTTTTAGTCGAATGTATCGCCCACTGTCATTCCCTTCGGGGTCCATCCCTCATTCACCTTAATAAACGTGAGGTAATCTAGACTTTTTTGACCTAGGCTACTTCTCTTCTCAGTGACAATACCTCCTGCTGCACTGAAGGTCCTTTCTGACAGGACACTTGAAGTGGGGCAGGCCAGAAGTTCTATCGCAAATTGGGATAGCTCAGGCCACAGGACAAGCCTGCACACCCAGTAGTCAAGGGGTTCATCGCTCATATTAGAGATGTGGATACAGTGCCAGCAAGAGGCTATGGGATAAATATACTCACAGGAAGATATAAAAAAGTTAAATTTAATAAACAGTGCTTAAAAACAAATGGCTAATACTTAGCTCTACAAAGAAATTCTTTACATAAAGCTATACAGATGATTCTGTACATAAAATTCAGAAAATAGCTCACAGGAGTAGCTCAGAGGTCGTTAGGTGTAAACATATAAATGAATAGCTCACAGGGGTAGTTTAAAGGCCATTAGATGTTAAACATATAAATGAACAACGAATATGAGAAGTCCCTAGGACTGAAAAAATGGCGAATTTTCGATCGAGCAATACACTGTATCAGGAGTGTAAGCTTAGAAACCATCAGCCAGATGGAAAATGAAAAATAATAAACACATATGTATAAATAAATGCCTGAGAATTATGTGCACCAAAAAATACAATAAAAAATATAATCAAAAAATATAATCAAAAATTGTGTTGTGGTGTGATATAATACCTGTGCACTGCAGGGCAAAAAAAAAAAAAAAAGGAACAATATAAAATGGTGACAGGAGTGAATGCAGATACAATATGTAAAAAGGGTGCTGGTATACAACTAATACAGTATATACAATGCTAAAAGTGAAGACATTAAATACAAACAATAAAAACAATGAAAAATTAAAAAGTAATTTTTGATCAACAAATGTTAGTGAAGAGTAATAAAAAATTAAAAAATGGGAAAAAAAGGAAAAAGATGGTGAAAGTGCAAAATATGTGTTCCTCCAAAAGGGTAGTGACTAGACCATATCCAAATCCCAATTGATATCCTAGATCTTTAAGTAGATAAAGTTGCCGGTCGAGCTCTGTCAGCTGTCAGCTGCTCCTATGGTATCCTAATAGTGCCCCTGTAAAAAAGGTTCACAACATAGTGTATCCAATATAAAAATAGGGTAGATATTAAAATAATGCTTACCAATATGTCAACGCGTTTCTGCCCTCAAAATAGGGCCTTTCTCAAGACTGAAATATTGGTAATGGCAACAAGCCTTATATACAGTGTAAAAGTAATGGTCTCTGATAGTTTAATTGATTAACTAGGATGTTTGGGCGCCAAACCCCTTGCACTTCCTGTGTGCCTCCTAATAGTTTCCCCTTATTGCTGACCGGAAGTTTGTAACCCTTAATGGAAATCTTATTTCTGCAGGTATATTTAACATATATAGATTCTAGCATATATAGGGGTTCATCGCTCCTCAGAGTGTCTATATCTTCAGTTAAGGCGAGGTAGTCTGCTACCTGTCGGTCGAGTCGTTCTTTGAGGGTGGACCCCGAAGGGCTGTGGCAATGCGTAGGAGTTAAAAAGGTCCGCATGTCCTCCATCAACAACACGTCTTTAAAGTTTCCTGTCCTTGCCGGTGTGGTCGTGGGAGGAGGAGGATTACTTTCACCTCTTCCCCTGTTAGATTCCTGTTGTGCTGTGACATCACCCTTATACGCTGTATAAAGCATACTTTTTAATTTATTTTGGAACTGCTGCATCCTTTCCGACGTGCGGTAATTCGGTAACATTTCAGGCACTTTTTGCTTATACCGGGGGTCTAGTAGCATGGACATCCAGTACAGGTCGTTCTCCTTCAGCCTTTTTATACGAGGGTCCCTCAACAGGCACGACAGCATGAAAGACCCCATTTGCACAAGGTTGGATGCCGAACTACTCATGTCCCGTTCCTCGTCCTCAGGGATCTCACTGAAGGTATGTTCTTCCCCCCAGCCACGTACAACACCATGGGTACCAGATAGGTGACAACGAGCACCCTGGGATGCCTGTTGTGGTTGGTCTTCCTCCTCCTCCTCCTCAAAGCAACATTCCTCCTCTGACTCCTCTTCCTCACAATCCTCTTCCTGCGTTGCCGCAGGTCCAGCAAGCAATGCTGATAAGGCTGTTTCTGCTGGTGATGGTGACCACAAATCTTCCTCTTCACTCTCATCTACGGCCTGATCCAGCACTCTTCGCAGGGCACGCTCCAGGAAGAAAACAAATGGTATGATGTCGCTGATGGTGCCTTCGGTGCGACTGACTAGGTTTGTCACCTCCTCAAAAGGACGCATGAGCCTACAGGCATTGCGCATGAGCGTCCAGTAACGTGGCAAAGAAATTCCCAGCTCCGCAGAGGCTGTCCTAGCACCCCGGTCATACAAATCATCGTTAACAGCTTTTTCTTGTTGGAGCAGGCGGTCGAACATTAGGAGTGTTGAATTCCAACGTGTCGGGCTGTCGCAAATCAAGCGCCTCACTGGCATGTTGTTTTGCCGCTGGATATCTGAAAAGTGCGCCATGGCCGTGTAGGAACGCCTGAAATGGCCACACACCTTCCTGGCCTGCTTCAGGACGTCCTGTAAGCCTGGGTACTTATGCACAAAACGTTGTACGATCAGATTACACACATGTGCCATGCACGGCACATGTGTCAACTTGCCCAAATTCAATGCCGCCAACAAATTTCTTCCACTGTTACAAACCACTTTGCCAATCTCCAGTTGGTGCAGAGTCAGCCACTGATCCACCTGTGCGTTCAGGGCGGACAGGAGTGCTGGTCCGGTGTGACTCTCTGCTTTCAGGCAAGTCAACCCCACACTGCCGTATCCGAGATGTGGAATAGTACCTGGGGAGCTGGGGGGGTGCCGTTGATGTGGAGCAAGACGCAGCAGCAGAAGAGGACTCAGCTGAGGAGGTTATGGAAGAGGATGGAGTAGGAGGAGTAGAGGAGGTGGCATCAGGCCTGCCTGCAATTCGTGGCGGTGTCACCAACTCCTCTGCAGAGCAACACATTCCATGCTTGGCAGCCATCAGCAGGTTTACCCAATGCGCAGTGTAGGTGATATACCTGCCCTAACCATGCTTTGCAGACCAGTTATCAGTGGTCAGATGGACCCTTGCCCCAACACTGTGTGCCAGACATGCCATTACTTGCTTTTGCACAATCGAGTACAGGTTGGGGATTGCCTTTTGTGCAAAGAAATTTCGTCCGGGTACCTTCCACTGCGGTGTCCCAATAGCTACAAATTTTTGGAACCCCTCAGACTCCGCCAGCTTGTATGGTAAAAGCTGGCGGGCTAAGAGTTCAGACAAGCCAGCTGTCAGATGCCGGGCAAGGGGGTGACTTTGTGACATTGACTTCTTACACTCAAACATGTCCTTGACAGACACCTGACTGTGGGCAGATGAGCAGGAACTGCTCAAGGCGAAAGACGGAGTGGCGGATGGTTGAGAGGGGGCAAGGAGAACAGCAGTGGTTGACGTGGCTGAAGATGCTGGACCAGGAGGAGGATGGCGGCTTTGAGTTTGTTTGCTGCTTGGACTCATGTGTTGATCCCATAGGCGTTTGTGATGTGCGATCATGTGCCTTCGCAAAGCAATTGTACCTAGGTGGGTGTTGGACTTCCCACGACTCAGTTTCTTTTGGCACAGGTTGCAAATGGCATCGCTGTTGTCAGAGGCAGACACACACAAAAAATGCCACACTGCTGAGCTCTGCAATGATGGCATTCTGGTGGTGGCAACAGCATGCTTTAATTGGCGTGCTGTCTGGCTGACCCTGGGTGCCGATGCATGCTGTCTGACTGTACCACTAGCTCCTTGCGACGACCTCCTCCTGCTTCCAACTTGTCTCCTCCTCCTCTCTGTCTCCCCATCTGAACTTTCCCCCTGTTCTTCTTCTCTTCTAGCGGGCACCCACGTGACATCCACAGACGCATCGTCATCATCAACCGCTTCACTTGTATCTGACAACTCAGCAAAGGAAGCAGCAGCGGGTACAACATCATCATCATCACACCGTACGTCTATGTGTGTAATGCTGCCTGACTGAGACATATCCCTGTTATCTACATCCTCTGGCAATAATGGTTATGCATCACTCATTTCTTCCAACTGATGTGTAAATAACTCCTCTGACAGATCAAGTGAAGCGGCTGTGGTACTAGTGTTGGTGGTGGCGGCAGGCGGGCGAGTTGTAACTTGAGAGGTGCCCGAAGCTAAGCTGGAGGAGGATGGTGCATCAAGGGGCCGAGCGGAAGCTGTAGAAGATTGGGTGTCCTGTGTTAGTCAGTCAACTATGTCCTGAGAACTTTTCGAGTTCAGGGTACGTGGCCTCTGAACACTGGGCATTATTCTAGGGTCAAATGGAATCACAGCACCACGACCACGACGGCCCCTGCGGGGTGGCCTGCCTCTGCCTCTCATTTTTTTTTTGATTAGTGGTACTATGCATGCAAGCTACTGTGACAACAGATAAGAGTGGCACTGTGCACTTGCAGAAGTTGACAGAGTAGACACTGTAGGCCTGACACACACGCTTGCAGACAACTAACTGCTATTCAATCTATTACAGTCAAAATTGTATTTTTTTTTAAATGTACACTACTGTTACACCACATATGAGTTGCACTGGTGTGACACTGTGCCCTGGCAGGCCCTGAAACGCACACACGTGAAGGAAACTGACTGCTATTATTTCACAGTCAAATTTCTAGTTTTTTTTTTAATGTACACTACTGTTACACCAGATATGAGTTCCACTGGTGCTACACTGTGCCCTGGCAGGCCCTGAAACGCACACGTGTGAAGGAAACTGACTGCTATTATTTCACAGTCAAATTTCTAGGTTTTTTTTTAATGTACACTACTGTTACACCAGATATGAGTTGCACTGGTGTGACACTGTGCCCTGGCAGGCCCTGAAACGCACACGCATGAAGGAAACTGACTGCTATTATTTCACAGTCAAATTTCTAGTTTTGTTTTTTTAATGTACACTACTGTTACACCAGATATGAGTTGCACTGGTGTGACACTGTGCCCTGGCAGGCCCTGAAACGCACACGTGTGAAGGAAACTGACTGCTATTATTTCACAGTCAAATTTCTAGTTTTTTTTTAATGTACACTACTGTTACACCAGATATGAGTTGCACTGGTGTGACACTGTGCCCTGGCAGGCCCTGAAACGCACACGTGTGAAAGAAACTGACTGCTATTATTTCACAGTCAAATTTCTAGTTTTTTTTTAATGTACACTACTGTTACACCAGATATGAGTTGCACTGGTGTGACACTGTGCCCTGGCAGGCCCTGAAACGCACACGTGTGAAGGAAACTGACTGCTATTATTTCACAGTCAAATTTCTAGTTTTTTTTTAATGTACACTACTGTTACACCAGATATGAGTTGCACTGGTGTGACACTGTACCCTGGCAGGCCCTGAAACGCACACGTGTGAAGGAAACTGACTGCTATTATTTCACAGTCAAATTTCTAGTTTTTTTTTAATGTACACTACTGTTACACCAGATATGAGTTGCACTGGTGTGACACTGTGCCCTGGCAGGCCCTGAAACGCACACGTGTGAAGGAAACTGACTGCTATTATTTCACAGTCAAATTTCTAGTTTTTTTTTAATGTACACTACTGTTACACCAGATATGAGTTGCACTGGTGTGACACTGTGCCCTGGCAGGCCCTGAAACGCACATGTGTGAAGGAAACTGACTGCTATTATTTCACAGTCAAATTTCTAGTTTTTTTTTTAATGTACACTACTGTTACACCAGATATGAGTTGCACTGGTGTGACACTGTGCCCTGGCAGGCCCTGAAACGCACACGGGCGAAGGAAACTGACTGCTATTATTTCACAGTCAAATTTCTAGTTTTTTTTTAATGTACAGTACTGTTACACCAGATATGAGTTGCACTGGTGTGACACTGTGCCCTGGCAGGCCCTGAAACGCACACCGGTGAAGGAAACTGACTGCTATTATTTCACAGTCAAATTTCTAGGTTTTTTTTAATGATTGTACACTACTGTTACACCAGATATGAGTTGCACTGGTGTGACACTGTGCCCTGGCAGGCCCTGAAACGCAAACATGTGAAGGAAACTGACTGCTATTATTTCACAGTCAAATTTCTAGTTTTTTTTAATGTACACTACTGTTACACCAGATATGAGTTGCACTGGTGTGAAACTGTACCCTGGCAGGCCCTGAAAGGCACACGTGTGAAGGAAACTGACTGCTCTTATTTCACAGTCAAATTTCTAGTTTTTTTTTTAATGTACACTACTGTTACACCAGATATGAGTTGCACTGGTGTTACACTGTGCCCTGGCAGGCCCTGAAACGCACACACGTGTGAAGGAAACTGACTGCTATTATTTCACAGTCAAATTTCTAGTTTTTTTTACTGTACACTACTGTTACACCAGATATGAGTTGCACTGGTGTGAAACTGTACCCTGGCAGGCCCTGAAAGGCACACGTGTGAAGGAAACTGACTGCTCTTATTTCACAGTCAAATTTCTAGTTTTTTTTTTAATGTACACTACTGTTACACCAGATATGAGTTGCACTGGTGTTACACTGTGCCCTGGCAGGCCCTGAAATGCACACGTGTGAAGGAAACTGACTGCTATTATTTCACAGTCAAATTTCTAGTTTTTTTTACTGTACACTACTGTTACACCAGATATGAGTTGCACTGGTGTTACACTGTGCCCTGGCAGGCCCTGAAACGCACACGTGTGAAGGAAACTGACTGCTATTATTTCACAGTCAAATTTCTAGTTTTTTTTTAATGTACAGTACTGTTACACCAGATATGAGTTGCACTGGTGTGACACTGTGCCCTGGCAGGCCCTGAAACGCACACCGGTGAAGGAAACTGACTGCTATTATTTCACAGTCAAATTTCTAGTTTTTTTTTAATGATTGTACACTACTGTTACACCAGATATGAGTTGCACTGGTGTGACACTGTGCCCTGGCAGGCCCTGAAACGCACACATGTGAAGGAAACTGACTGCTATTATTTCACAGTCAAATTTCTAGTTTTTTTTAATGTACACTACTGTTACACCAGATATGAGTTGCACTGGTGTGAAACTGTACCCTGGCAGGCCCTGAAAGGCACATGTGTGAAGGAAACTGACTGCTCTTATTTCACAGTCAAATTTCTAGGTTTTTTTTTAATGTACACTACTGTTACACCAGATATGAGTTGCACTGGTGTTACACTGTGCCCTGGCAGGCCCTGAAACGCACACATGTGAAGGAAACTGACTGCTATTATTTCACAGTCAAATTTCTAGTTTTTTTTACTGTACACTACTGTTACACCAGATATGAGTTGCACTGGTGTGACACTGTGCCCTGTCAGGCCCTAAAATGCACACGTGTGAAGGAAACTGACTGCTATTATTTCACAGTCAAAAAAGTGTTGTTGTTTTTAAATGTACACTACTGTTACACCAGATATGAGTTGCACTGGTGTGACACTGTGCCCTGGCATGCCCTGAAACGCACACGTGTGAAGGAAACTGACTGCTATTATTTCACAGTCAAAAAAGTGTTGTTTTTTTTAAATGTACACTACTGTTACACCAGATATGAGTGGTGGCACTGGGCAAGTGGGCGCAGTATACGCTGTGAGCCTGATACACACGCTGGCAGGCAGGCAACTGCAATTAGATTACACAGGAAAAAAAAAAAGGCAGACTGATGTTCTAGCCCTAAAAAGGGCTTTTTGGGGTGCTGTCCTTACAGCAGAGATCAGATGAGTCCTTCAAGACTGTAGTGGACACTGAATACACTAGCCTAGCTATCGATTTCCCTATTAAATCAGCAGCAGCTACACTGTCCCTCCTCTCACTAAGAATGCAGCTTCCGAATGAATCTAAAATGGATGCTGTCCAGGAGGTGGGAGGGTCTGGGAGAGAGGGTCTGCTGCTGATTGGCTGGAATGTGTCTGCTGACTGTGAGGTACAGGGTCAAAGTTTACTCAATGATGACGAATAGGGGACGGACCGAACATCGCATATGTTCGTCCGCCGCGGCGAACGCGAACAAGCTATGTTCGCCGGGAACTATTCGCCGGTGAACTATTCGGGACATCTCTACTCATCAAGAGTGGAGTGGCCTTGAAGAAATATACATGAGCTCAAGACTTCCTTCATGACTTTGTTTTTATGTTTTTCATGTTTTGATTTTATGTTGAGGCATTGAAAGTGTTTACTTGCGAGTCTTCGCTCCTATATAAGGAGCTCAGGGCTTTGCAGCTGCAGTCTATGGGTAAGCGCCACGAGAGGTGCGAAACGCATCAGACAGCTGATATGCTCCATGTGTGTGTGCTTTTTAACCAGACACAATAAAGTATTTTTGTTTTATTTTGAATCTCTGATGTGCAGCCTTATCTCCTTTCTACTTGCTTCATAACTTCCCTGGTCAAGGATGTGACCCTATGGTGATGGCTATACACCATAAAAAGTCCTGATATCCTGGCTGGCGAATCCGGCATTGCTAATTACTATGCAGAATGTCGCAGACTTAGGTAAATATCACCATATTTATAGCAACATAATACACAAAACATTTCAAATGGAAGAAACAATTTTGATTAACTTTCCAATTTACTTCTATTATCAAATTTGCTTAATTCTTTTGGTATTCTTTGTTGAAGCAGCAATGCAGTACTGGGTGCTAGCTGAACACAATGGGAGAGCCAATGAGAAAAGTCATATATGTGGAGCTACCAATCAACATTGCTGCCCCTGAACCTACCTAGGTATGATTTTTCAATAAAGGATACCAAGAGAAGGAAACAAATTAGATAGTGGTCGTAAATTGAGAGCTTTTTAAAACTGTATGCCCTATCTAAATCATGAAAGAAAACTTTTGGGTTTCATTTTCCTTTGGTTATAATGGTTACGCTCCAGCCTTTCTGAAGGAAATTAAACAAGCAGTCTTTTTAGAAGTATTTTATAGAAAAATAAGTAATATGTGTATAGTGCTATGTTCAATAAAATGAAATGTCTCTTTAATTTTCTTTAGAGGGAAAATTTTTATTTTGTGTATGTATGGGGGGGGGGGGATAAAAGTGAAAACAATATTCATTGTTGCAGGCTTACTCATGTGAGACTAAAACTGATATTGCTAAGCAGCAGATTAAAATCACCCTGGCGTAATCTGACCAGGACGATTGACAAGTCCTGCTCTTTTGATTGCGATCTTGGGTGAACAGGTTCGCTACCTCTGAACCTTGTCTTTCCAGATAATGATAATCTGCCCTATGCCATTTCTGATTATATAAATAGGACCTTCCTCTTCCAGTAAAAAAGATGGGATCACAGAGGAGGAGATTGGGATTATTGTCCACTACTGTGGTAGATACTCATTAAACTATTTGTTTATAATGAACTCTAAATATGGTGTGTTTGGTTCTATAAACCACTTTGTATATTATATATATATATATATTATATACAATGTGGTTTATAGAACCAAACACATCATATTTAAAGTTCATTATATATTAAAGGACCATTAAACTTGACATTTCAAAACTGCATAAAATCTTTCATTATTGCAAGAGAAACATTATTGCAATATACAATCTTTATTTTGCAGCCTTCTGTTGTAAAATACATCTAATACTTCAAGGCAATTTATGTGAGCTTTTGTTTACTTTTCCCTCCCTCCCTAAGCTTCTTTTAAAAGGTAGGTTTTCAGTTTTGCATCATAAATCATTATAGGCAAATCATTCTTTGCAATAGTAACTAAGTTGAATTAGTGCTAAACCTCCAGTCTGCACATGTGCAAACAGACGGCTAGATTTGGAGTTTTGTCGGTAAGGACCCGCGTAGCTAACGCCGGCTTTTTTCTGGCCGCACCATAAAAATAACTCTGGTATTGAGAGTCCACATAAAGGCTGCGTTAGGCTCCAAAAAAGGAGCGTAGAGCATATTTAACGCAGCTTCAACTCTCGATACCAGAGTTGCTTACGCAAGCGGCCAGCCTCAAAAACGTGATTGTGCACGATTCCCCCATAGGAAACAATGGGGCTGTTTGAGCTGAAAAAAAACCTAACACCTGCAAAAAAGCTGCGTTCAGCTCCTAACGCAGCCCTATTGTTTGCTATGCGTAAACACTTCCTACGTCTGCACCTAACACTCTAACATGTACCCCGAGTCTAAACACCCCTAACCTTACACTTATTAACCCCTATTCTGCCGCCCCCACTATCGCTGACCCCTGTATATTATTTTTAACCCCTAATCTGCCGCTCCGTAAACCGCCGCTACTTACATTATCCCTATGTACCCCTAATCTGCTGCCCCTAACACCGCCGACCCCTATGTTATATTTATTAACCCCTAATCTGCCCCCCACAACGTCGCCTCCACCTGCCTACACTTATTAACCCCTAATCTGCAGAGCGGACCTGAGCGCTACTATAATAAAGTTATTAACCCCTAATCCGCCCTCCCTAACATCGCCGACACCTAACTTCAATTATTAACCCCTAATCTGCCGATCGGAGTTCACCGCTATTCTAATAAATGTATTAACCCCTAAAGCTAAGTCTAACCCTAACACTAACACCCCCCTAAATTAAATATAATTTTAATCTAACAAAATTAATTAACTTTTATTAAATAAATTATTCCTATTTAAAGCTAAATACTTACCTGCAAAATAAATCCTAATATAGCTACAATATAAATTATAATTACATTGTAACTATTTTAGGATTAATATTTATTTTACAGGCAACTTTGTAATTATTTTAACTAGGTACAATAGCTATTAAATAGTTAAGAACTATTTAATAGTTACCTAGTTAAAATAATTACAAAATTATCTGTAAAATAAATCCTAACCTAAGTTACAATTAAACCTAACACTATACTATCATTAAATTAATTAAATAAAATACCTACAATTACCTACAATTAAACCTAACACTACACTATCAAT
This sequence comes from Bombina bombina, assembly GCF_027579735.1. NCBI lineage: Eukaryota > Metazoa > Chordata > Amphibia > Anura > Bombinatoridae > Bombina > Bombina bombina. Next base: position 248,295,626 of record NC_069502.1, read on the forward strand.
ACATTAATTAAATACAATATCTACAAATAACTACAATGAAATAAACTAACTAAAGTACAAAAAATAAAAAAGAACTAAGTTACAAAAAATAAAAAAATATTTACAAACATAAGAAAAATATTACAACAATTTTAAACTAATTACATCTACTTTAAGCCCCCTAATAAAATAACAAAGACCTCCAAAATAACAAAATGCCCTACCCTATTCTAAATTACTAAAGTTAAAAGCTCTTTTACCTTACCAGCCCTGAACAGGGCCCTTTGCAGAGCATGCCCCAAGAAGTTCAGCTCTTTTGCCTGTAGAAAAAACATACAATACCCCCCCCCCCAACATTAAAACCCACCACCCACATACCCCTAATCTAACCCAAATCCCCCTTAAATAAACCTAACACTAAGCCCCTGAAGATCTTCCTACCTTATCTTCACCATACCAGGTTCACCGATCCGTCCTGAAGAGCTCCTCCGATGTCCTGATCCAAGCCCAAGCGGGGGGCTGAAGATGTCCATGATCCGGTAGAAGTCTTCATCCAAGCGGGGCAGAAGAGGTCTTTCATCCGATTGAAGTCTTCATCCAAATGGGGCAGAAGAGGTCTTCCATCCGATTGAAGTCTTCATTCAGGCGGCATCTTCTATCGACATCAATCTGGAGCAGAGTGGCAGCATCCTGAAGACCTCCGACGCGGAACATCCATCCTGGCCGACGACTGAACGACGAATGACGGTTCCTTTAAATGACGTCATCCAAGATGGCGTCCCTCGAATTCCGATTGGCTGATAGGATTCTATCAGCCAATCGGAATTAAGGTAGGAATATTCTGATTGGCTGATGGAATCAGCCAATCAGAATCAAGTTCAATCCGATTGGCTGATCCAATCAGCCAATCAGATTGAGCTCGCATTCTATTGGCTGTTCCGATCAGCCAATAGAATGCGAGCTCAATCTGATTGGCTGATTGGATCAGCCAATCGGATTGAACTTGATTCTGATTGGCTGATTCCATCAGCCAATCAGAATATTCCTACCTTAATTCCGATTGGCTGATAGAATCCTATCAGCCAATCGGAATTTGAGGGACGCCATCTTGGATGACGTCCCTTAAAGGAACCTTCATTCTGCAGTTGGACGTCGCCGGAAGAAGATGGGTCCGCGGTGGAGGTCTTCAGGATGGAGCCGGTCGTCATCGGATGAAGATAGAAGATGCCGCTTGGATCAAGATGGTTGCCGGTCCGGATCGCCTCTTCTTCCCGGATAGGATGAAGACTTTGGAGCCTCTTCTGGACCTCTTCAGGCACCGGATGATGGATCGCCAACCCCCGCTTGGGTTGGATGAAGATTTTGGAGCCAGGACGGATCGGTGATACCTGGTGAGGTGAAGACAAGGTAGGATGATCTTCAGGGGCTTAGTGTTAGGTTTATTTAAGGGGGGTTTGGGTTAGATTAGGGGTATGTGGGTGGTGGGTTGTAATGTTGGGGGGGGGTATTGTATGGGTTTTTTTTACAGGCAAAAGAGCTGAACTTCTTGGGGCATGCCCCGCAAAGGGCCCTGTTCAGGGCTGGTAAGGTAAAAGAGCTTTTAACTTTAGTAATTTAGAATAGGGTAGGGCATTTTTTATTTTGGGGGGCTTTGTTGTTTTATTAGGGGGCTTAGAGTAGGTGTAATTAGTTTAAAATTGTTGTAATATTTTTCTTATGTTTGTAGATATTTTTTTATTTTTTGTCACTTAGTTCTTTTTTATTTTTTGTACTTTAGCAAGTTTATTTAATTGTATTTATTTGTAGGAATTGTATTTAATTAATTTATTGATAGTGTAGTGTTAGGTTAATTGTAGGTAGTTTATTTAATTAATTTATTGATAGTGTAGTGTTAGGTTAATTGTAGGTAATTGTAGGTAGTTTATTTAATTAATTTATTGATAGTATAGTGTTAGTTTTAATTGTAACTTAGGTTAGGATTTCTTTTACAGGTAAATTTGTAATTATTTTAACTATTTTAGCTATTAAATAGTTCTTAACTATTTAATAGCTATTGTACCTGGTTAAAATAAATACAAAGTTACCTGTAAAATAAATATAAATCCTAAAATAGCTATAATATAAATATAATTTATATTGTAGCTATATTAGGATTTATTTTACAGGTAAGTATTTAGCTTTAAATAGGAATAATTTATTTAATAAGAGTTAATTTATTTCATTAGATTTAAATTATATTTAACTTAGGGGGGTGTTAGTGTTAGGGTTAGACTTAGCTTTAGGGGTTAATCCATTTATTAGAATAGCGGTGAGCTCCGGTCGGCAGATTAGGGGTTAATAATTGAAGTTAGGTGTCGGCGATGTTAGGGAGGGCAGATTAGGGGTTAATACTATTTATTATAGGGTTAGTGAGGCGGATTAGGGGTTAATAACTTTATTATAGTAGCGCTCAGGTCCGCTCGGCAGATTAGGGGTTAATAAGTGTAGGCAGGTGGAGGCGACGTTGTGGGGGGCAGATTAGGGGTTAATAAATATAATATAGGGGTCGGCGGTGTTAGGGGCAGCAGATTAGGGGTACATAAGGATAACGTAGGTGGCGGTCGGCAGATTAGGGGTTAAAAAAATTTATTCGAGTGTCAGCGATGTGGGGGGACCTCGGTTTAGGGGTACATAGGTAGTTTATGGGTGTTAGTGTACTTTAGAGTACAGTAGTTAAGAGCTTTATAAACCGGCGTTAGCCCAGAAAGCTCTTAACTACTGACTTTTTTCCTGCGGCTGGAGTTTTGTCGTTAGATGTCTAACGCTCACTTCAGAAACAACTCTAAATACCGGAGTTAGAAAGATCCCATTGAAAAGATAGGATACGTAATTGACGTAAGGGGATCTGCGGTATGGAAAAGTCGCGGCTGAAAAGTGAGCGTTAGACCCTATTTTGAGTGACTCCAAATATCGGCGGTAGCCTAAAACCAGCGTTAGGAGCCTCTAACGCTGGTTTTCACGGCTAACGCCAAACTCCAAATCTAGGCCATAGTGTTTTTTTAATAGAGGATCTATTTGTAGGATATTCCAATGTTTTTCTAAAATTCTTATAATAATCCTATTGCCTTCAATATAAGTAGTTATTAATTGTATCTGATCCTTCTCAAAATTCTGACTGTTCATTTTGGCACCCTGTAAATATCTTTCTATCTAATTTAATATCTTTCTATTTTGCTTTGTTCAAATGTTATAACCTTTCTCTATGAATTTGTTATCTAGGGCTTTACATTCCCTCTCAAAGTCTTCAAATTCAGCACAGTTGTGTCTCATTCGAATGTATTGACCATATGGCAGATTGGTTTTCCATCTACTTAGTAGAAAATTTAATAATTGTTCCAAAGATTGGATACAATTCTAAGTGAATTATAAGTTCATATTGTTGTTCCCTATGCATTTACTGAAATTGTTCAATTCCTCTTGCCCACCTTTTCATATTATAATACTATCATCTATATAGATAAATTAGATAAATCTGAACTTTAATAAAAAAAAATATTGTTCCAAATTTATTTATTTTCAAAATAATTAATATATATATTTGCATATGAAGGCAGTAGTGCCCATGGCTGTGCCCTGTGTTTGTCTGTTGAAAATATCTTCAAATTTAAAATAATTCTAAAACAAAATACAGGTGAAACTCGAAAAATTAGAATATCGTGCAAAAGTTAATTTATTTCACTAATGCAACTTAAAAGGTGAAACTAATATATGAGATAGACTCATTACATGCAAAGCAAGATAGTTCAAGCTGTGATTTGTCATAATTGTGATGATTATGGCTTACAGCTCATGAAAACCCCAAATCCACAATCTCAGAAAATTAGAATATTACATGCAATCAATAAAACATGGATTGTACATAGCTGTAGAACAGTATCAGACCTCTGAAAAGTATAAGCATGCATACCGTATGTATTCAGTACTTGGTTTGGGCACCTTTTGCAGCAATTACTGCTTCAATGCAGCGTGGCATGGAAGCTATCAGCCTGTGGCACTGCTGAGTTGTTATGGAAGACCAGGATGCTTCAATAGCTGCCTTCAGCTCTTCTGCATTGTTGTCTCATGTCTCTAATTTTTCTCTTGGCAATGTCCCATAAATTATCTATGGGGTTCAGGTCAGGCGAGTTTGCTGGCCAATCAAGCACAGTAATCCCACAGTCATTGAACCAGGTTTTGGTGCTTTTGGCGTGTGGGCAGGTGCCAAGTCCTGCTGGAAATTGAAGTCAGCATCCCCATAGAGCTCATCTGTGGAAGGAAGCATGAAGTGCTCCAAAATCTCCTGGAAGACGGCTGCGTTGACCCTGGACTTAATGAAGCACAGTGGAGCAACACAGACTGGTGAAACTTCACACTGGACTTCAAGCAACTTGCAGTGTGTGCCTCTCCATTCTTTCTCCATACTCTGGGTCCTTGGTTTCCAAATGAGATGCAAAATGTGCTCTCATCAGAAAAGAGGAGTTTGGACCACTGAGCAACAGACCAGGTCTGTTTTTCTTTAGCCCCGGTAAGACCCTTCTGACGTTGTTTGTTGTTCAGGAGTGGCTTGACAAGAGAAATATGACATTTGAAGCCCATGTCCAGGATCCGTCTGTGTGTGGTGGCTCTTGTGAAAGTCCCCAAAACTTTTGAATGGCCTTTTCCTGACAATCCTGTCCAGGCTGCGGTCATCCCTGCTGCTTGTGCACCTTTTTCTTCCACAATTTTCCCTTCCACATAACTTTCTATTAATGTGCTTTGATACAGCACTTTGGGAACATCCAACTACTTTTGCAATTACCTTTTGAGGCATTCCCTCCTTATGGAAGGTGTCAATGATGGTTTTCTGCACAACTGTCAGGTCAGCAGTCTTTCCCATGATTGTGATTCCTACTGAACCAGACTGAGAGACCATTTAAAGGCTCAGGAACCCTTTGCAGGTGTTTTGGCTTAATTAGCTGATTAGAGTGGGACACTTTGAGCCTAGAATATTGCACTTTTTCATAATATTAAAATGTTTTGAGATTGTGGATTTGGGGTTTTCATGAGCTGTAAGCCATAATCATCACAATTATGACAAATCACGGCTTGAACTATCTTGCTTTGCATGTAATGAGTCTATCTCATATATTAGTTTCACCTTTTTAAGTTGCATTAGTGAAATAAATGAACTTTTACACAATATTCAAATTTTTCGAGTTTCACCTGTATATCTAATACTCTCTATAAGGAATAGTATTTGCATAAAATGTGATGTGATAAAGTGAAGGCGCCTAAATATAGTGCACACTAATAAAGTGCATACAAAAAAGAACATACAAATATTAATATATCTCAGTATCCTTGATATACTCTTCAACAAAGGACAAGGAAAGTGCGTGAATTAAATTCACAACGGTGCTGAATATGTGATACAAAACTAGTATCAGAAATATATATAAAATGAAAAAATATAAAATAAAACAAAATGATATATGTGAACGCAATATAGCGTAATATACAGTGCCCAAAAAATATATAGTGTAATGTGTCCTTCTAATGGAGAGCACAAATACAATGTAACTCCAGCAACCAATACTATGATCCTAAGACCAATTAACTATCAATGCAAGTGATATTGTAAGCATACAATAGTAACAAGTGATAATTAAGGACACACAATGGTGATTAATTTGCATAAGCAATACAGGATACATACAATAAAGTACCCAGGTACTATAATATATACGAATAGTCCTCATACACAGTTCATGTGATGGAGATTTTCCTCCGGATGTCCACTATATAGCGGGTATGCGGCAGCTGACACTCCTTCCAAGGCTGATGGCACCAGCGACGATCTGCAGATAGAAGGGAGAGAAAAGGAGGCGCCACAATAGTGTGAGATCGTAGATTAAAGGGACCCCCACAAAACGATACAGGATCACTTACTAGATTATAAGCACTTGAGAAGTGCCACAGGTGCAGGCTGAACTATTCAAAGCTGTCCAGCGAGCTTATCCTCACGGTCCAAAAGCCAAAGGGTTAACTTCCGATCCCCCCACACGTACTGGGGTCAGAGATGAGCCAAAAAATAGTGGATTCCCACTCAGGGAAAAAAACAGCTCATATAAGGCTAAAAGTTGGTTTAAAAGTCAGAACGGCTTATAAAAGCAATAAAAACAAGCGTGATGACAGATAGGTAGAAATATAACATATAAGTTTATTAAAACCTAATACACTACTCGTTTCCCGGTCACAACAACCGTTTCATCAGGTGTAAAAAGCTAACAGTCATCACACTATTTAAAACAAATCTCGGCGTTCCAATAATTCCAATGCGCATGCCCATTGAAGCTATGAACCAATGAGATGAAAATCTGAGCCGGCACACATTTGGATAGGTCAAAACCGGGGGCGTGTAATACCAACCCCTACCAAGAGTGTTACCTGTCACTCAAATGACGCCACTAAAGAGCACAGCAACGATCTAATAGCTAAAATACGCCGGCATTAAAAAACACTAAAAAAACTAAAATAACTATGCTCTGTGGTAACACAGGGAAATGGCTACGCAATTAAGATTCCCCCTTGTTATCCCAACAGTAGCACAAATGTTTCTCTAAAAAACATCCCTCTAATTCGTAGAAGCAAAAAAAATTATTATATATACAAACAGTGGGATATCTATATAGATATCAAATAATTGTTGGATAAGTATATAGATAATGTTCCTAACAGCATACAAAAAATAAAAATATAAATAACTCTATAGTTCATAAGGCCCTAGGGAGAATTCCTGGCCCTATATTATATAATCGATGTGGAAAACATCTAAGCCAAGAGACAAGGTAACACCCCATAGTAGAGGTGGGTGACAAATATATAAAATATAAAAAATGTAATACCACTCAAATGATACAGAAATACATGACAAGTATAATAATTGACCATGCCAGCTCAGGGATCATCTGATAAGTCACAACTTAATGCACATATGTATTTATACTATGACGTCTAAACACATAAATAATACACATAAAAAATCACATGAAAAATCACATAGAAACATAACTGCCAAATGAGACAGATAAGAGTTTAAAAAATCACATAGAAACATAACTGCCAAATGAGACAGATGAGAGTTTATAATGGTCACTCAATTAAACGCTGCCATGTCGATGTTTTCATTTAGACCGTGGGGTTTCAAAGTTTTTAATTTCCATATCCAATAAGTCTCTCTTTGTCGCAAGTATATAAACCTATTTCTACCCCATTTGGGAGCTACATGTTCTATAGGAAGAATACTATATATATTGCTTTCTCCCAGATGACATTGTCCCTTGTGGCGAGGAACACTATGATTTATCAATTCTTTCTTTACATTTCTCATGTGTTCCCCCCATCTTTTTTTGATGGGTCTTGAGGTTCTCCCAACATACTGAGCCCCACATTTACATTGTAGCAAATATACCACAAATGTTGAATCACACGTGAAATGTGAAGAAACACTAAAAATTTCATTAGTGACAAATGACTTAAATTCAGTAACATTCCCCATCGTATAACTACAAAGACCACAGTTATTTTTCCCACATTTAAAAAAACCTATCTTAGTTTTTAAAAAAGAATTGGTATTAACTTTGTTTGCCACCCTATTTGTGCGCTTTTTCATTAAGATCTTACTCGGTGCCAATTCTTTTTTAAATACCAATTCTTAATACCAATTCTTTTTTAAAAACTAAGATAGGTTTTTTTAAATGTGGGAAAAATAACTGTGGTCTTTGTAGTTATACGATGGGGAATGTTACTGAATTTAAGTCATTTGTCACTAATGAAATTTTTAGTGTTTCTTCACATTTCACGTGTGATTCAACATTTGTGGTATATTTGCTACAATGTAAATGTGGGGTTCAGTATGTTGGGAGAACCTCAAGACCCATCAAAAAAAGATGGGGGGAACACATGAGAAATGTAAAGAAAGAATTGATAAATCATAGTGTTCCTCGCCACAAGGGACAATGTCATCTGGGAGAAAGCGATATATATAGTATTCTTCCTATAGAACATGTAGCTCCCAAATGGGGTAGAAATAGGTTTATATACTTGCGACAAAGAGAGACTTATTGGATATGGAAATTAAAAACTTTGAAACCCCACGGTCTAAATGAAAACATCGACATGGCAGCGTTTAATTGAGTGACCATTATAAACTCTCATCTGTCTCATTTGGCAGTTATGTTTCTATGTGATTTTTTAAACTCTTATCTGTCTCATTTGGCAGTTATGTTTCTATGTGATTTTTCATGTGATTTTTTATGTGTATTATTTATGTGTTTAGACATCATAGTATAAATACATATGTGCATTAAGTTGTGACTTATCAGATGATCCCTGAGCTGGCATGGTCAATTATTATACTTGTCATGTATTTCTGTATCATTTGAGTGGTATTACATTTTTTATATTTTATATATTTGTCACCCACCTCTACTATGGGGTGTTACCTTGTCTCTTGGCTTAGATGTTTTCCACATCGATTATATAATATAGGGCCAGGAATTCTCCCTAGGTGCCTTATGAACTATAGAGTTATTTATATTTTTATTTTTTGTATGCTGTTAGGAACATTATCTATATACTTATCCAACAATTATTTGATATCTATATAGATATCCCACTGTTTGTATATATAATAATTTTTTTTTGCTTCTACGAATTAGAGGGATGTTTTTTAGAGAAACATTTGTGCTACTGTTGGGATAACAAGGGGGAATCTTAATTGTGTAGCCATTTCCCTGTGTTACCACAGAGCATAGTTATTTTAGTTTTTTTAGTGTTTTTTAATGCCGGCGTATTTTAGCTATTAGATCGTTGCCGTGCTCTTTAGTGGCGTCATTTGAGTGACAGGTAACACTCTTGGTAGGGGTTGGTATTACACGCCCCCGGTTTTGACCTATCCAAATGTGTGCCGGCTCAGATTTTCATCTCATTGGTTCATAGCTTCAATGGGCATGCGCATTGGAATTATTGGAACGCCGAGATTTGTTTTAAATAGTGTGATGACTGTTAGCTTTTTACACCTGATGAAACAGTTGTTGTGACCGGGAAACGCGTAGTGTATTAGGTTTTAATAAACTTATATGTTATATTTCTACCTATCTGTCATCACGCTTGTTTTTATTGCTTTTATAAGCCGTTCTGACTTTTAAACCAACTTTTAGCCTTATATGAGCTGTTTTTTTCCCTGAGTGGGAATCCACTATTTTTTGGCTCATCTCTGACCCCAGTACGTGTGGGGGGATCGGAAGTTAACCCTTTGGCTTTTGGACCGTGAGGATAAGCTCGCTGGACAGCTTTGAATAGTTCAGCCTGCACCTGTGGCACTTCTCAAGTGCTTATAATCTAGTAAGTGATCCTGTATCGTTTTGTGGGGGTCCCTTTAATCTACGATCTCACACTATTGTGGCGCCTCCTTTTCTCTCCCTTCTATTTGCATAAAATGTTGTTCTACTGTTTTAAGACCTAGATCGTCTGAGATACATGTGTAGAGCGCAGCTACATCATATGTTACCTATATATAATCCTCTCCCAAGTTAATACTTCCAAACGATTAATTACATCCCTAGTGTCTTGTAGATAATGCTTTAGGTTTTTTTAAACAATTGAATGTAAAAATATTTCTACATATTTAGATAAATTAGAACTGATGGATATTATACCTGAGACAATAGGGCAGCCTGGTGGTTTCATAGCACATTTATGAATTTTGAGGAGTTGATAAAATACAGGAATTTTAGTATTAACTTCATAATAAGAAATTATATTCGTCATTGTTTAATATTGACTTATTTTTTCCTTCTAATAATAGCACATTCAGTTTCTTCACATAAACGTTTGTCAGATCTGCTCCTAAGATCTGGCAAGTAACTTTGGCCCAGTCTCCAATGAGGTGGTTACCAACAGTTTTCAAAATATACCAGCTTAATGGAAACTAGGCTTTATCGTTCAATAATTTTTTGCTTCCTATAGGTAATATTCCCTATTCTGAATTCCTAAACCTACTCCTTTATCTGCATTCCTAAAAATAATATCTGTACGTACAAATAATGTTTTAAGAGCCTGTCTTTCTTGTCTAGATAAATCGTCATTATATTTATTAACTAATTGTTTCTCATTTTTATCCATGAATTTCCTGGCTTGCAGACCATGTTTCCCAGAGACGCTGGAAAAGAGGACACAGTATGGGCTGAGAGGCACCCTAGTCATTACGGATGGCACCATTGATAGAGACTGTTGTTTATGCTATGAAAAAATATTTTATGTGAGTGCATTTACTTGGACTGTGCATAGAAGCGATGGGCTGTGTTCATGTTTTCTAGATTAATAGCGTGCTGTTTTACATAGTTTTTTAAGTGAAATAAAAATCTTTGATATGGTAATATAAAATGATAAATTATATATATATATATATATATATATATATATATATAAAGCTCTACAATATACTTGTATTATTTATTTTGTCCCCTTACCCTGTAATTCCATTCTGAAATTGTAAGCTTTTTAGTTCTTGTTAGAAATGGAAGTGCAGAACACTGTTATATTTCAAACAGCCATTGGCTGCACACTTTAGTGACCTATTTATAACATTCTCTAATTAGCCAAAGCAGGGAAGGTAACCTAAGTTACAAAATGGCAGCTCCCATTGTTTTATAGAAGCTAAAACTTTACACTTTACATGTTATTCTTAGAATAATCTTTTCTTTGAATACATCATGTATCCAGGATGCTCCCGCTAGGCAGCCACCTAGGGTGCAGCTGACCCTGACATATAACGGTGGTGTGATGCAACTGCTCAGCAACTTGAGCGCATCCCGTAGGTAGGAGCCTTCACAAACTGGACTCTGAGTCCCAATCACTGCAGCCTATGTCCAGCGCTAGGGCAGCGCAAGAGATAGTGGTATCCAAACACAACTTTAACAACTTGGTGACTTACAGCTCAGGGACCATGGGTGGGGTCAGGGCCACCATCAGGGGGTTAAAGTGGTGACTGCTGTATGGGGCCCGGTGTTCCAGAAGGGCCTGGGCCCCGGCAGTGCTTACATGAGGACATGTTTTTTATTTTCATTTTGCAGACCAAGAAAGCGTTATTACAGGGGGCTTTTTTTTATATCACTGGAGAGTGCGTTACACCAGTATAGTATATGTGGGGGTGATCCCAGCAGCACAGTGCCCATTACGCAAAAGCTATTTTTTTAGAGCACTACAGGGGGTCTGGTCTCCATAGCAGCGCTTTTGCAAGCCATTTTCTATAGCGCGTCGGGTAAATAGAACCCTTTTTATCAGTTATAGCAGAGTGTTCAATAGCAGGGTGGGGAGAGTATGGGGGTGGTTCCGGCAACATTGCGCCCTTTAATCAAGTTATTTTGATTTTTCAAAAGCTCAAGCACCATTGGCACACACAAATAAAGCAGAACCCTGTATAAATAAATTGAAGGAAGGGTTGTATGACCCCAATAGGAAGAGGACAAGGGGTGAATGAGAGGGCAAGGGGCTGGGCTGTGAAAGAAGTTATAACCATAACACAGGAAGTAACAGGCACACTTTTTATCAGGAGCAATACGGTGGAAGCTGAATTTCCCACCCTCCCTCCCTGGAAAGGGGCTTAACAGGATGTCGCAGCATGGACGGGGTGCTTGCCCTGTTTGGTAGAGGCTTACGTCTGTTATGAGGTGGATGGACTTCCTGTTTCAGTAACAGGGATTGGTTTAATGGTGATAGCCCCTCCCGTGGGTAGGGCGGGACTTGCAAGTTGGACAAGTGGGGGCAAGCACTGTGGTTGTTGATGAGTTATTGTTATTTATGTTTATTTATGTTTATTTACTATGTTAATAAATGAGCTGCGGCCTTTGAATCCCAACAAATGAGTGTGGTGTGTTTTGTAGGTAAGGTGGGTGGCAACTTGACTATGTGGGGTCATGATTGGCTACATAATTTTGGGGTCTTAGAGCCCTTGAGTACTATATTCCTGATCGTGGCTTCCTCATCTTGCAAGGAACTGCCGTGAGATGGGTCCCTGGGATGCGCTGCTGCAAGGAGAAAGGAAGGGCTGCCTCTAATGCTGTACTGTCCACTGTATTGTAAAGCAGGCTTATGTATGCAGCCTAAAACTTCAATTTCTCATTGCAGTGGTGCAGCGACAGACCCATTTCACAGCAGTTTCTTGTGAAAAGTGTAAAACAACAGTTGACGTCTGTCCTGGCTGAAAGGGGAGTATCAGCTTCTCATTCAGCTCTAGGTTGGAAACTACATTTCCCAGAGTTGCTTGTTTCCCCTAGCAATGCTCTGCACGTGCGCTGCATATTTAAAAGAAGAATAATATATGTTCTCCACATTTCAAGAACGGGAATATTCGACAGGATGAGGAACAACAGCAACAGGTTAAAGTAATCATTTGGAGATCAGATCATGTATGTTATAAAAAAATGGACAACATTGAATTAAGTAAGCTTGCCAGTGGAATGAATATATATAAATATATAAAATCCAGCTTCTAGTAACTGCCACACATCACATTTTTTGTTCTTACAATACATTTTGGAAGTAAAGGATCATGCATTTAAACAGATGTGCATTATCCACTTGACTAACAGGAAGATTTGCAACACATTGTTAAGCATGGAAATGAAGTCAGGAAAGGAAATGTTTTGACGTTAGACTGAAGTTATGAGGAACAAACACTAACTGAATGATCCAAGCCAGAGCTCTTCAAACAATACAGCTGGAATTAACCCCTTAGATCTCAGAAATGGCAACCAAGGGGCTAAAGGTACAGTATACACTCATGTTCACATAACTGCATGTAATAGACACTACTATAAAGAATAAGATGCACAGATAATGATATAAAAATCCAGTATAAAACTTACTTAGAAGCTCTCAGTTTAGCTCTGTCGAAAAGGTAGTTGGAAAGCCCACTGCAAGTGAGAATAAGACACTCCCCCCTCCCCCTTCTTTTGCATATGAAAAGACCCTTTACACAAACAGGAGCAAGCTGGAGTAGGTAGCTGACAGTATTCACATAAATTGTTGGGGCTTGGTTAGGAGTCTGAAAATCAGAGCAATGTTATTTAAAAATAAGCAAAAAAAGCATTTAAAAACAAAACAAAAACAAACAAACTTTATGGGCTATATAAATAGATAATCTACAAAACATTTATGCAAAGAAACTATGAGTGTATAATGTCCCTTTAATGTTGTCCTAGAGTGTTCTGAAATAAACAAAATAGTTTGTGAAACTTAAAATTAACTTGTTTTATTTAGTTTATTTCACATATTATATTGCATTTACTTGTAAACTTGATAGCACCATCTAACCCGTAATTGTAGATATTTCACCTTAATATAATTGACAGCTGTTAGTCTTCCTTTAGGTATTCAAATTAGCTAGAACCATCTTATATGAACAAAGTGGTCTAAGGTCATAAAGTCGTCTGCCCACATGCTGCCAACAGAGGCTGCTCTCCAAAAAGCCTTGAGCCAATCAGTGGTCAGGTACCGGAGCAGAGTATCACGTGACTGTGACTGTCAGTGTCTCTTCTTGTCTGGAGTCGACTCTGGAGGCGTGTTCCTGTCTATGACTGGTGGGAAGTGGAAAAAAAAAGAGAATGGACCTGCCCTGGACGGTGGTGAAGACAGCAGATAAGGTAAGAAATTATTTTAATTATTTTTTATCGGCCACCGTCTGAGAGTAACTGTACTGCAGTCAGTCAGTGTTAATCATAAAAGCAGGGGGACACTAATGGTAGGGGCAGAATTATTAGAGACTATAGCATAAAATTCACGATTGCACATGCAGGTAGGAGTCATGCAGCCACAACTTTTTATACTCTAAATTAATGTTGTGCCCGAAAACACGCCTGGCTTCTGAGCGGTCAGGCAGTGGGATGCTGCACTGCCTCCATAATGTCAGTGGAATAGTAAGGTAAGTTTATTTTATTGGCCTTGTAAACAGCGCGCCGCGCAGATCAGTGTATGGGGTGGATCAGAGTGCCGAATTCCGTTATAGCCAGTCTAGAAGGAGGTTAAGGAAGTCAGATTCCCCTGCCCGCAGTAAGAGACAAGGTTGTGAGGTCTCCTCAATGCTGCACCAGCAAGGATGTGTCAATGAGCAGCCGACTGGGGAGATTGTCAGCTAGCAGCGCCTACCACAACAGCAACAGCAATTTCCCCAGCCAAATATGTGTGAGTCTGTAAATACCGGTGTATTTGGTAATGCCAATCTGGGAGTTTTAGTTCTGCAGGAAGAATCTGGGTATATTTAGCGTGTATGAGCCTCTTATGGCTATGAGTTGTCACTCAACTGTGTATCATAGCTCAAGTGAAATGTGAGTGTGAGAATTATTTTATGACTTGCTCAGTGTGCTGCTTCCATGAATAACACAGGGTAATTGGCAGGGAGAGAGGTGCAGAGCACAACTTTCCTCCCCACATCCTGCTGCTTCTCTTTACTGTCGGCTCAGTACACTGTATTAAAAAAGCAACAAACAAAAAACTTGCTACTTTTAACCCTTGGCTACCAGAGAGGACTGCAACTGTATTGCAGCCTTTCTGACAACTATGGGGTTAATTGCACTCCAACTTCTAGCTACCGGGCAGTAGCTTACATGGGAGGGGCTTGTTGCTTCACTGCTTCACTGCATCACCATCCTTGCTGAAGTGAGTCTGCTCTGCTTTGATTTTGTTTTTTAACAAGTGTGAATATTGCATTTAAATATATAAAACAGTCTAAATTACAATGGACTAGTATGAACTCTGGAATTTGTTTGTACAGTATAGGATACTCTGAAATTCTGAATAGCTGCTAAAATAGCCAGTTTAGTGTGTGGTGATACATCTATTTGTAATATGTGTGTGTGTAGTGACTGTGTGTGTGTGTATATATATACTGAATATATATATGTATATATATATATATATATACATACACACTTATATATTTAGTCTGTAATGGATGTAAACTTGTTAATGGTGGTACATCTATTTTTAATATGTGTGTGTAGTGACTGTGTGTGTATATATATATATACACACACTTATATATTTAGTCTTTAATGGATGTAAAATTGTTATAGGTGATACATCTATTTGGAGTGTGTGTGTGTATGTATGTGTGTTTATATATATATATATATATATATATATATATATATGCACACACACCTATATATTTTTAAATACAAAAAGTAGAGGGCGCCACATGGTGCAGGTCATACTAACATAGGATATAAGACAGCGGTGGGTAGATAAAACTACTCACGTGATCCAAAGCACCAATGTGCAGTGCAGGCAGGCCGGAACCAAAGAGTCGCCCAGCAGACTCCCAGGCAACTAGAAACTGGTCAGATCCTTGTTCCACCAAAGAGAGTCGAAATTTGCAATGTTAGTCCCGCAGGGTATCTGTGGCTACAGCAAATAAAGTGACAGAAACTCTCCTGGATGTGGTGGTCGATGTATAAAACCACAAGTGGGACCAAAATTGATGAGTCCAATAAGGGGAACTGCAGCAGCAAGTTGGCAAAGTGTATATTTATTAAAAAAATAAAAAAACAACACCAGCAACGTGTTTCTCCGTGTCACAGCGCGGTTTCATCAGGCTATACAAATGTTTACAAAGCTGCTACACTTATAATCAATAGTATCCAATCAACATGCAGGGAATTTACACACCCACAAGTTACACAGCTGTTCGGAATACATCAGTTTAACCAATCGTTCTATATACAGGAGCAATCCCAGTAATTCAAGGTGTCGTATATACCTCTCTCTAGTCTAAGGGCTGTCACTAAATGAGTGTTTAGCAACAGATGTATATGTATGATTCTCGCAAAAGAAGATAAAAATTAGATGCTTGTAAGAATTATTCTTATATGACTTTATATGCCTTCGTTAGACAAAACCCTAACTATAGACAAATATTTAATCTGGGTTATCTAACAGATTAAATTAATACTCATATTTATCAAATATTAGTTGACATAAACTATTTATTAATCACAGCAAGATTAATTACATACCTCGAGATCTTAAGGCAGAAGATAACAATAGCCTCATACATAGGCAAAGCTTATATACACATTTTAAGCCAATGAAATCAAAGCATACCATAAATGAAAATGCTATCTTTGTATATTTTAACTTCCTTAAAAGACTTTATAATTTTGGCTGACATATAGAAAATACTATTTTAACTTGTTCATGCGCAGTGTATTAGAGTGTTAATAATACTATGTGTCTAGCTAGCAGTATAGGTGGTTTGATTGACAACAGCAACTGAATGTAAATGTCACAGTTTTAAATACATTGTCTTTAAAACACTATTTAACCCATTACTAACTAAACTGACTAATCCTATCTAAGTTAATTTAATTTATAACTCTTCCATGTTCTATATCTTAATTTATATCTAAATGTTTTATCTATGAATAACATATTTAATGTGTAATTCTTTGAAATTGTATATTTTTCTAATCATGATTTTATAATTTATTCTAATCATGATTTTATAACTCCACATTCCCCCACTTTCTTTTCTTTTTGTCAGACACAATCCCAATGATTAAACACTAAGGGCCAACACAGAAGAAACTACCAGACATATTTCAAACAATAGACAGTGGATTTGACGTCATACACTAATATAAAGAATGTAGTTCATAAGTAAAGATGTTCAAGTCTTGATTGAAGGAATCAAATCCATAGCAGCGTCATTGAAGAGAAAGTTCAGTTCATAACTACCTTAGTAGTAAGATATATTTGTTGCAGAATTGAAAGCAATAAAGTCTGTAGGAGCAGTTCCGGCAAGAAATACAACATGTGTGATCTTCACAGTACTTACAAACAGGAACAATAGTGTATATAACCACTGAAAAGGCCAAGGAAGAACCATAGGGTGAAACAAGTAGATGACACAGTTAGTTGCAGGTAAGGATTGCAGCAACCATAGGTAAACTTGTCACAAGGCCTCAGCATGTCTAGTAGTAGTCAGGCAGATCAATTCAGAAGAGCCCAAGTGCAAATCAAAAGAATTCCATCCAGACACCAAGAAAAGAGAGAGGTAGGAGTATCCTAAAAGAATAAAAATAAAGTATAAGTATACAATATTGATATCAAATTATTCTATATGTCAGTCAAATTGGATTAGGAAGCCTAGTTGTATCAAGCGAAACTGAATAAGCAGAATACAAAGGTACATAACGTTTTTGTTGTGAATTAAGATGTTCCAGGGTTGTAAGTTGTCTAACTAATTTTTTGTTTAAATGCTTTTGATAACAAACACAACCACACATAAAAATAAACATAAAAATTTGAACAATACTTAAAACAATAACAGGGTGTAACATAATATTAAAAAATTGAGTAGCTGTACTACTATATCCAAATACAGATTCCCACCAAGATATATTTGCATCTTGTAAAATACTAGAAGTAGCTGATTTTAAAATTCCTTGTTCATGTTCAACTGTAATTTTAGTATCTACAGAAACATGTTTTAGATTTTGTAACAAGGAAGAAATTATAGTAGAATCAGTTAACCATTTCTTCATTTGTGATCCCATACCCAAAGGTAAATTATAAAAAGAAAAATTCATAACATGGTCCCATGTTAAATTTAAAGTAATATTAAGAGTTTGGGGCATGGTAAAATTCCAATTAGATGATGCAATATATTTAAGTGGAATAGTATTACACCAGGTACCAGGTAATAAATGAGAACTAGCAAATACATTATCCTGTGTTTGGAATATAATAGTATCAGAATTAAATAAATGAAAACAAACTCTGTCAGATCCTAAATAAAATACCGGTCTGAGTACATTAAAATGACTTTGTAAGGTACAAGACTTTTGATTTTCCCAACATGTTTCATTGGTTGTATGGAATTGTGAAAGGGAACAGATAAACGAATTTGCATTGGAATGACACAATGATACATCAACAAGTGTCCATTTCGATTCATCAATGTTATGTGACACCCATTGATGTGATAATACTGGAAACAGTAATGAACCATTAGCAGGAAGACCAATTGTCGCTAAGCGATAAATAATAGTATCTTTACCAGACCAAGGAATTAATGTATGAATCATACAAAATTCAGTGGTGCAGTCAGATAAAATTACTTCCCACCATAAAAGATGTGTCATGGCAAAATTAGTGACTGACTTAGATGCAGCTAAACTTAAAGAAGCTGGCCACTTTCCAGACCATAAACTTTGAAGTTGAATCTTTAAGTCAGTAGATAGATCAGATTGTACTTGAGAGCATAACATAGCCCAGGCTGTCTCATGTGTAAAATTATATAATTCATTTACTAAAACATTAAATTTATTTGTAATAATATTAGTAATATCCACCATAACATAAGTTTGATGTTGCTGGAGATTAGCAATATTATTGTTAATTCCATATTGAGTATCTAAGCCTGTAGCTGCATGAGAGGCAAGATTTGCTAATTTATATCTTAATATTTCAGAATTTATTTGTGCAGTAGAGCCAATCATACTACCATATGCTCCCAAGCCAGTCGCAAGTACATCTCTCCTAGGTCTATGATTAGATCGAAGAGAAACATTTTGCAGTAAACTTTCATGAAACCACCATTGGAATGATTTTTCTTGTACAGACACAAAGGGAGTGCAGTTTGAATATTGTGTAGAAACCATCCACCTTGACAATTGAAGATGCCAACTAACTAAACGATATTCAACATCATAAGCAACTTGTGTTGCAGAATCTAAACGTACCTGAATAGGATCACCTTCATGAAAAGGTTTTTCTAAAGAGGTAGGAATAGGTTTAGACAAAGGAAGTGAAGTAGTAGTATGTACAAATAAACTAATATGAACAGAAAATTGTGAAATACCATGGTCCATACATTGCCATAATCCTACAGAATCAAAAGGATTCAAATGATTAATTAATAAAGTAGCAGGTATATAAGAAACATTAAATAAATCTACTGTGCTACTTGTATCACAAGATAAAATATTATCTGACATAACCAAAGGAACTTGTTTATCATCATGTAGAATTCCTGCAGGAGAAGAAAGTAAATCAATACTGCATAGGAGACAGATGTTCACTCCTGTATGGGGTATGCCACCAAATCCTGGAATAATAAGATGAGAAGCATTAATATACCATTCTTGTAAATAATCAAACTTTTTCACACTAGCAACAAAAAGTGCAACAAACTGAGGAGAAATAGAAGGATGGGAAATATGATAAATAGGTCTTGAAGGTGAAAGGACAAGACGATTAAAATTTGATAACATCAGAGTCATTAAACTAGTATCAGCTGTGGAGTGAGATTTAAGAAACATAGGCTGATAATCAGATTGTTTAGTAGAATTATCATTCTGTGGTATACTCCTTACTTTATTATGAATTATTTGGGAAACAAATACATTAGAATAGCAAAAACAGATAAGCATTATAGTCAAAAAACAACATGCACATGCTTTTAAAGAAAACATATTAAATGGTTAGAATAAACTATGTGGCAATAATATAATAAAAATATAATATGGCAACCTTATAATCCAAGAAAATATATTAACAACTAAAATAAAATATATATGTATTTTCTTAGACAACTTAACAATTTATATGAAAACCATAAGCATAAATATAACAGGCATAATATGAGGTAGTCTTAGAGTGTAGGAATTGTTCAAACAAATAACAAACTGTTCCAAGACTGGTTCTTTTGATCCTTTTATAGCAGTGTCATTCACAGTATAGTTGTTCAAATCCTATCACAGTTAGAGGCAGAATCTTGAACATACTGATGATTCACAAGTATTATATATATGTATACCTGAATAATAAACCATTTTTTTTTTTCTTTTTTTTTTTTTTCTTCAAAAGAAACTATATGTTGTTTCTCAGTATTCATGCTGTCTTAGTTTTCACACAACTTATATTGCATAGCATGCTTATTTACATATATACAAACCACTGTAGTCTAATAAAAAAGATGTTAAAATCACTTTGTTGTTCCTGAAATAGACTACAAAAAATCATTTAGGAAGAGAATCAATGTAAAAAAATACATTTTGTAACTTAAAACCTATGTCACTCCAAACTGCTTTTTACAGCAGCTATCAATCAACTGTGAAAAGGGAACTAAGAGCAGCTGTTCTTTTATAAATCTGTCAGTATTTCCTATTTCAGCATTAGAAACATTTCTTAGGTTAGAAAACTCAGACCTAGAGACCCTTTTGCTTTATGCAAAGCAATCTCCATATCATCAAAATCTTTACATATTTTATCATAATGGGCCATTAGGGATTGTAACTGTTCAGCTGAGATTACCTCATTTTCTGATAAAGCAGGAGGGCGTGAGAGAGGAAATACTGGAATAGCCTCAGAACTTTGAAAGTCTGAATAAGTGTTTTTATACAAGGGAGGAGCAGATGGTGTAACACATGCATCTGAATTGTCTAAAAACACATTCTCATTTTGTTTCAGACTATGGGGAAGGTCAGTATTTAAAGTACCAATTTGAATAAAACAATTTTGTTTAGTACAATACATAAAAATACCACTGCCATATGTACTATCAGAGAATTTAACATTTGCAGAGGTTTGTCGCAAATTTTGCAAAGATTCAACAACTCCTTCAAGAGAAGTATTAGTATTTTCTAATATAGAAAGTTTATCATTCAGAAGACCACATGTATGTGCTGATAACATACTCTATTTCCTACTGTCTTCTAACTGTATATTTAAGGAATCTAAAAGAGATGCCTGCAGATTATAATTAATATGTAATTGCTCATTTAAACACAAACGGCTAGATTTGGAGTTTGGCGGTAAAAGGGCTGTTAACGCTCCGCGGGTTTTTTTCTGGCCGCACCATAAATTTAACTCTGGTATCGAGAGTTCAAACAAATGCTGCGTTAGGCTCCAAAAAAGGAGCGTAGAGCATATTTACCGCAAATGCAACTCTCGATACCAGAGTTGCTTACGGACGCGGCCAGCCTCAAAAACGTGCTCGTGCACGATTCTCCCATAGGAAACAATGGGGCTGTTTGAGCTGAAAAAAAACCTAACACCTGCAAAAAAGCAGCGTTCAGCTCCTAACGCAGCCCCATTGTTTCCTATGGGGAAACACTTCCTACGTCTGCACCTAACACTCTAACATGTACCCCGAGTCTAAACACCCCTAACCTTACACTTATTAACCCCTAATCTGCCGCCCCCCGCTATCGCTGACCCCTGCATTACACTTTTAACCCCTAATCTGCCGCTCCGTAAACCGCCGCCACCTACGTTATCCCTATGTACCCCTAATCTGCTGCCCTAACATCGCCGACCCCTATGTTATATTTATTAACCCCTAATCTGCCCCCCACAACGTCGCCGACACCTACCTACACTTATTAACCCCTAATCTGCCGAGCGGACCTGAGCGCTACTATAATAAAGTTATTAACCCCTAATCCGCCTCACTAACCCTATCATAAATAGTATTAACCCCTAATCTGCCCTCCCTAACATCGCCGACACCTACCTTCAATTATTAACCCCTAATCTGCCGACCGGAGCTCACCGCTATTCTAATAAATGTATTAACCCCTAAAGCTAAGTCTAACCCTAACACTAACACCCCCCTAAGTTAAATATAATTTTTATCTAACGAAATAAATTAACTCTTATTAAATAAATGATTCCTATTTAAAGCTAAATACTTACCTGTAAAATAAATCCTAATATAGCTACAATATAAATTACATTTATATTATAGCTATTTTAGGATTAATATTTATTTTACAGGCAACTTTGTAATTATTTTAACCAGGTACAATAGCTATTAAATAGTTAAGAACTATTTAATAGTTACCTAGTTAAAATAATTACAAATTTACCTGTAAAATAAATCCTAACCTAAGATATAATTAAACCTACCACTACCCTATCAATAAAATAATTAAATAAACTACCTACAATTACCTACAATTAACCTAACACTACACTATCAATAAATTAATTAAACACAATTGCTACAAATAAATACAATTAAATAAACTATCTAAAGTACAAAAAATAAAAAAGAACTAAGTTACAGAAAATAAAAAAATATTTACAAACATAATAAAAATATTACAACAATTTTAAACTAATTACACCTACTCTAAGCCCCCTAATAAAATAACAAAGACCCCCAAAATAAAAAATTCCCTACCCTATTCTAAAATACAAAAATTACAAGCTCTTTTACCTTACCAGCCCTGAACAGGGCCCTTTGCGGGGCATGCCCCAAGAATTTCAGCTCTTTTGCCTGTAAAAAAAAACATACAATACCCCCCCCCCAACATTACAACCCACCACCCACATACCCCTAATCTAACCCAAACCCCCTTAAATAAACCTAACACTAATCCCCTGAAGATCTTCCTACCTTGTCTTCACCATCCAGGTATCACCGATCCGTCCTGGCTCCAAGATCTTCATCCAACCCAAGCGGGGGTTGGCGATCCATAATCCGGTGCTCCAAAGTCTTCCTCCTATCCGGCAAGAAGAGGACATCCGGACCGGCAAACATCTTCTCCAAGCGGCATCTTCTATGTTCTTCCATCCGATGACGACCGGCTCCATCTTGAAGAC
The DNA here is from genome assembly GCF_027579735.1 of Bombina bombina. Classification (NCBI taxonomy): domain Eukaryota; kingdom Metazoa; phylum Chordata; class Amphibia; order Anura; family Bombinatoridae; genus Bombina; species Bombina bombina. The sequence goes on from NC_069502.1 coordinate 248,318,276, forward strand.
CTCCAGCGCGGATCCATCCTCTTCTTCCGACGACTAGACGACGAATGACGGTTCCTTTAAGGGACGTCATCCAAGATGGCGTCCCTCGAATTCCGATTGGCTGATAGGATTCTATCAGCCAATCGGAATTAAGGTAGGAATATTCTGATTGGCTGATGGAATCAGCCAATCAGAATCAAGTTCAATCCGATTGGCTGATCCAATCAGCCAATCAGATTGAGCTCGCATTCTATTGGCTGATCGGAACAGCCAATAGAATGCGAGCTCAATCTGATTGGCTGATTGGATCAGCCAATCGGATTGAACTTGATTCTGATTGGCTGATTCCATCAGCCAATCAGAATATTCCTACCTTAATTCCGATTGGCTGATAGAATCCTATCAGCCAATCGGAATTCGAGGGACGCCATCTTGGATGACGTCCCTTAAAGGAACCGTCATTCGTCGTCTAGTCGTCGGAAGAAGAGGATGGATCCGCGCTGGAGGTCTTCAAGATGGAGCCGGTCGTCATCGGATGGAAGAACATAGAAGATGCCGCTTGGAGAAGATGTTTGCCGGTCCGGATGTCCTCTTCTTGCCGGATAGGAGGAAGACTTTGGAGCACCGGATTATGGATCGCCAACCCCCGCTTGGGTTGGATGAAGATCTTGGAGCCAGGACGGATCGGTGATACCTGGATGGTGAAGACAAGGTAGGAAGATCTTCAGGGGATTAGTGTTAGGTTTATTTAAGGGGGTTTGGGTTAGATTAGGGGTATGTGGGTGGTGGGTTGTAATGTTGGGGGGGGGGTATTGTATGTTTTTTTTTACAGGCAAAAGAGCTGAACTTCTTGGGGCATGCCCCGCAAAGGGCCCTGTTCAGGGCTGGTAAGGTAAAAGAGCTTGTAATTTTTGTATTTTAGAATAGGGTAGGGAATTTTTTATTTTGGGGGTCTTTGTTATTTTATTAGGGGGCTTAGAGTAGGTGTAATTAGTTTAAAATTGTTGTAATATTTTTATTATGTTTGTAAATATTTTTTTATTTTCTGTAACTTAGATCTTTTTTATTTTTTGTACTTTAGATAGTTTATTTAATTGTATTTATTTGTAGGAATTGTGTTTAATTAATTTATTGATAGTGTAGTGTTAGGTTAATTGTAGGTAATTGTAGGTAGTTTATTTAATTATTTTATTGATAGGGTAGTGGTAGGTTTAATTATATCTTAGGTTAGGACTTATTTTACAGGTAATTTTGTAATTATTTTAACTATGTAACTATTAAATAGTTATTAACTATTTAATAGCTATTGTACCTGGTTAAAATAATTACAAAGTTACCTGTAAAATAAATATTAATCCTAAAATAGCTATAATATAATTATAATTTATATTTTAGCTATATTAGGATTTATTTTACAGGTAAGTATTTAGCTTTAAATAGGAATCATTTATTTAATAAGAGTTAATTTATTTCGTTAGATAAAAATTATATTTAACTTAGGGGGGTGTTAGTGTTAGGGTTAGACCTAGCTTTAGGGGTTAATACATTTATTAGAATAGCGGTGAGCTCCGGTCGGCAGATTAGGGGTTAATAATTGAAGTTAGGTGTCGGCGATGTTAGGGAGGGCAGATTAGGGGTTAATACTATTTATGATAGGGTTAGTGAGGCAGATTAGGGGTTAATACATTTATTATAGTAGCGCTCAGGTCCGCTCGGCAGATTAGGGGTTAATAAGTGTAGGTAGGTGTCGGCGACGTTGTGGGGGGCAGATTAGGGGTTAATAAATATAACATAGGGGTCGGCGATGTTAGGGGCAGCAGATTAGGGGTACATAGGGATAACGTAGGTGGCGGCGATTTGCGGTCGGAAGGTTAGGGGTTAATTATTTTAAGTAGCTTGCGGCGACGTTGTGGGGGGCAAGTTAGGGGTTAATAAATATAATATAGGGGTCGGCGGGGTTAGGGGCAGCAGATTAGGGGTACATAAGTATAACGTAGGTGGCGGTCGGCAGATTAGGGGTTAAAAATTTTAATCGAGTGGCGGCGATGTGGGGGGAGCTCGGTTTAGGGGTACATAGGTAGTTTATGGGTGTTAGTGTACTTTAGGGTACAGTAGTTAAGAGCTTTAGAAACCGGCGTTAGCCAGAAAGCTCTTAACTCCTGCTTTTTTCAGGCGGCTGGAATCTTGTCGTTAGAGCTCTAACGCTCACTGCAGAAACGACTCTAAATACCAGCGTTAGAAAGATCCCATTGAAAAGATAGGCTACGCAAATGGCGTAGGGGGATCTGCGGTATGGAAAAGTCGCGGCTGAAAAGTGAGCGTTAGACCCTTTAATCACTGACTCCAAATACCAGCGGGCGCCCAAAACCAGCGTTAGGAGCCTCTAACGCTGGTTTTGACGGCTACCGCCGAACTCTAAATCTAGGCCAAAGATTGCAGTAATGTGTCTAATAGACCCTGCAATATTTTTCCTTTCTTAATTCTTTTGTCTTTGATATCTACAATATCACTTAAAGAATTCAACCATTCATGCAAAGCAGGCTCAGAAGCATCTTGCATTTTAAAAGGACCACCGTGTTTTTTTATACTAGCAATTACACAATCTTGAAACACAGGAGGGAGATTATACAATACAGGGGTTAATCTCTGATCTATGTCAATTAAGTCAAAATTCATGGTGTGCACAGCCATAATTTAACTCTATTTGATAAAAAAGAATAAGTACTTACTCAGCATCAATAGACACATACACAGTGTTCAAAGTCCAGCTTAAGAATGCACTATGGTCCAAGGGTTTCGAATTTCAACAAGACGATGCCCCCAAAGTGTCGTATATACCTCTCTCTAGTCTAAGGGCTGTCACTAAATGAGTGTTTAGCAACAGATGTATATGTATGATTCTCGCAAAAGAAGATAAAAATTAGATGCTTGTAAGAATTATTCTTATATGACTTTATATGCCTTCGTTAGACAAAACCCTAACTATAGACAAATATTTAATCTGGGTTATCTAACAGATTAAATTAATACTCATATTTATCAAATATTAGTTGACATAAACTATTTATTAATCACAGCAAGATTAATTACATACCTCGAGATCTTAAGGCAGAAGATAACAATAGCCTCATACATAGGCAAAGCTTATATACACATTTTAAGCCAATGAAATCAAAGCATACCATAAATGAAAAGGCTATCTTTGTATATTTAAACTTCCTTAAAAGACTTTATAATTTTGGCTGACATATAGAAAATACTATTTTAACTTGTTCATGCGCAGTGTATTAGAGTGTTAATAATACTATGTGTCTAGCTAGCAGTATAGGTGTTTTGATTGACAACAGCAACTGAATGTAAATGTCACAGTTTTAAATACATTGTCTTTAAAACACTATTTAACCCATTACTAACTAAACTGACTAATCCTATCTAAGTTAATTTAATTTATAACTCTTCCATGTTCTATATCTTAATTTATATCTAAATGTTTTATCTATGAATAACATATTTAATGTGTAATTCTTTGAAATTGTATATTTTTCTAATCATGATTTTATAACTCCACACAAGGGTCTATATTTCCACAGGACAGCAGAATCATCAACTTTATGATAAATACAATACAATGTATATAACAACTGTATCTATATCCACATGAGTAATGTTGTAATAAATTTAAACAAAAAGAAGAAGACTTACATTACCTTAAACTAAAGACAAATCCTGATCTCTTTACATTACCTTATACTAAACTCATGGTGAGGAAAGGGGTATTTAAATGTCACCTAAAGAACTGCAATATGTGCAAATTTATTAGCCCTGGCTGTAAATTCTTTTCTTCTAACACAACAAAGAAAAAGTTTATGATCCATGACAATTTATCGTGTACATCCACATATGTAGTTTATTTGTTAACATGCAAACTTTGTGGGGCTCAATATGTGGGTCGTACGTGTAGACTTATTAGAAATAGATGGAATGAACACTTTAGAAATATGAAGAATAATGTTAAAAATCATAGTGTCTCCAGACACTGTAACATGAACCATAAGGGTTCTCTTAATATCTTCAATATTTGCCCTATTGAATATATTCCTCAATCTCTTCTCTACAATAGATTCAATAGATTGAGACAAATGGAAACATATTGGATCTATAAGCTGAAGACTTTGTTTCCCTCTGGTCTCAACATGACTATGGATTTGAATTTCAATCAATTATATGCCGATCCAAACATTGACAATGGTATAACGTTAAGTCATTTTGACATCTCTCGTTCACAATTCATATTGTTTTCTTTTGTCACCACGCCTCCTCTTCTTCTATTGGCTTATGGGTCATCACTTTGCACGTCAATCTGAAATCATTTACTCTCCACGCCGGTTACATTATCTTGCAGCATTCACAACTTTTTCCTCTGATTGGCTAGTGATCTCTACCACACTCCTCCTTTTCTCTGGTTTCTGCTCCTTACTGGTTGAGGCACTTGTGACGTGGGGATATTATTCTATACACTCTTCATCTATTATCTTTATTGTTCAGCTGACATTTTTATGTTATATTCACAATTTACACAGTCAACACCTTTTATTAATTCAGATTTTGACACTTAGACTCTTTATGTTACTTTTTGGTTCATTGCGGATATGCTATACACCTTGATCTGCAATCGTTTTTATTTAGTTTATTTTTTATTTTTTTTTATTCGTCACGTTGACACACTTTATATGTTTTGTTATTATGTAGATATATTAGTAAATATCTCCCACACTATTATTATTTCTTTTTATTGCATTGAGGTTTGGTGTGCACTCTGTTTGTCATTTTGACGTACCGGATTTCTCCATACACGCCACTTGCATATGATTGGGCATCCTAAAGAGATTACGCTTTTGATAACGGCCACTATTCTTTTTGTTTAAATTTATTACAACATTGCTCTTGTGGATATAGATACAGTTGTTATATACATTGTATTGTATTTATTATAAAGTTGATGATTCTGCTGTCCTGTGGAAATATAGACCCTTGAATTACTGGGATTGTTCCTGTATATAGAACGATTGGTTAAATTGATGTATTCCGAACAGCTGTGTAACTTGTGGGTGTGTAAATTCACTGCATGTTGATTGGATACTATTGATTATAAGTGTAGCAGCTTTGTAAACATTTGTATAGCCTGATGAAACCATGCTGTGACACGGAGAAATGCGTTGCTGGTGTTGGTTTTAATTTTTTAATAAATATACACTTTGCCAACTTGCTGCTGCACTTCACCTTATTGGACTCAACAATTTTGGTCCCACTTGTGGTTTTATACATCAACCACCACATCCAGGAGAGTTTCTGTCACTTTATTTGCTGTGGCCACAGATACCCTGTGGGACTAACACTGCACCTTTGGACTCTCTTTGGTGGAACAAGGATCTGACCAGTTTCTAGTTGCCTTTGAGTCTGCCGGGCAACTGGTTTCAGCCTGCCTGCACTGCACATTGGTGCATTAGATCACGTGAGTAATTTTATCTACCCACTGCTGTCTTATATCCTATGTTAGTATGACCTGCATCCTCTACTTTTTGTATTTTAGAATTTTTTTGTTATTGTGTCGTGGCGTGACACACCAGAGGAGCTGCCGGAGGATTGTCTATGGACTTGGTCTTTTACATCCCTATGCTTTTGGATATGTTCTATTAGGATTTTAATTATTATTTTATATGTTCTTATATTATTATGTATTATATTTGTTATATAATTGATGTGTGACTTTTATTATCCCTAATAGTTATATCTGTTGGGTGATCTAACCAGCTTTCACTTATTATCTTATTGATTCTATTGTTTTTATTTATTAATTAATTCTGAGATCAGTTGAAGACATTTTTTATCGCTGTTAGCTTATCTGAAATTTGTTTTACTCTATATATTATGTTATATATTGGCGCCTCTTACTGATACTAGTCTGGCACACTGTGTTTGCCGGTGGTGTATCTATCTATTCCTTCCTTGACCTATATATTTTGTCTTTAATGGATGTAAAATTGTTATAGGTGATACATCTATTTGGAGTGTGTGTGTGTATATGTATGCGTGTGTGTGTGTGTGTGTATATATATATATATATATACACACACCTACCTATATATTTTGTCTTTAATGGATGTACAATTGCTATAGCTGCACCCATGCTGTTTGGTGGTAATGTAACATTTAGAAGGGTCAGACAGGCATATCTGTCAAATAAGGTAGGGGGTTGGGAATATGAGTTTTGTGGTCTGCTTCAGTGGTTATACTGTAGGATGCCAGTAGTGTTATCTAACAAAACCTTCATATAACTTGTTCTCTAGTCTGACTCTGTTTACAGTAATAACTGCAATAACTGAGAACAATTAAATATAACTTTATTTTTAATTTGTATCTTTACTATTTAGAGCTAAAATTGGGACATTGTACACTAGATTTTTATTTGCATTATACTTATATATATATATATATTTATTTATTTTTTCCTTAGGCGTATCATAACCAATGCCTCACCAGCCTTTGACCTCACCGCACATCACTGCCTTTAATCCATATTTTGTATATCACTACAAGCCAAGGAGTTAATGAATGTGTTTTGTGAGTTACCGTCAGTTACTAACCTGCATTAGGGTGGCCAGCAGGACATGCAATGACACTTGTAGTAATCAATAGCAAATGTATGTAATAATTATTTATTTTGGTGGGGGGGGCACAAGTAGCTAGTCTTGCCTAGGGTGCAAAATAGTCTAGTACCGGCACTGCATATATCTAGCATTTATTTAGTGTTTAATGTCCCTTTACTGAGTCGATAGCTTGCGCCACTCATCTGAGTTATCCACCATTAGGTGAGTGCAGACTGAAAGAATCTGAATGTACTACTAATTTTGCTAAATATAACAAGGTGTTTTGGTGATATTGCCTGGTGTGCAACTACAAGAGGAAGAAGGAGGTGAGATTGTAAAGGGGATACTACATTATTAATTGACAAATTACAGGAGCTAATCACAGGCTGAACCCCAAGTAAGTATAGTGAAATAGTTACTTATGTGTTTTTATTCCAAGAGTACTGGCATCTGCAAAGAGGCTCGCCTAAGGTCAAATTTTTAAAATTGTTTGTTAATAATGAAGCAAAAAATTTATTTTGTTTTTGGTAAGGAATATTTATTTACTACCAAATGACCACAATGTCTGATACAGAACATTGCCTCGTTAGTGGCTTTTTATGACATTATTTTCTTGCCCATTGATGGAGTTACTTCAGTGGTTCAAAAATAAAATCAATTAATATTTGTCAGGATGAGATGAATATATACAGGAAGGGGATACGGTCCCCGAAACGTCACACAAATAAAGATTTTTATTTAAAGGACCAGTAAGTGCAGCCATCTGTTCATTGTTATTATTCATTTTTCGCATGCACCCTGGCAGATTGAATTTGGAAGTGAGAGTGCTCTCCTGCTGTTTATATATATATATATATATATATATATATATATATATATATATACACACAACAAATCAGCCCATTTCTACATCTGGCAAAGTAAATATTTCATAACCCATTCCGCCATCTAACTGTTTTTATCACTTTAAAGCAAAATATTAAACACTACATACATTTAAGGCACCTCCCTTTACATGGCACATTTCTGAAGGAGAGTTGCAGAACAGGTCCACTCTGGAATGTAGTGAAAGACAAATTTCAACATGGCGGAACCCATGAGCAGAGGGAGGTGGAGAATGACTTGAAAACTATGCCTATAATATGTATGTAGTGTTTAATGTCCCTTTACTAGTGTGAGCAACCGCCATATCTGATACCAGAGACCCAAATAGAAGAGGTATGTGTGTCCCAGTTTCAAGCAGATCAGGCAAGAGCAGACTCAGGACTGAAGTGAATGAGATTCACAGAGAGGACTGTAACCAGTAGGTGGCACTAGGTATCAGGTAAACAGCCTAGACACAGCACCCCTACACAGTATATTAATTCATAGCAGGACTTGTAACCAGTTACGCACACGTTTAAAAACATAAGGAAGACTGTAATTGTTGAGTGAATTAAACATTATATAATGAGAAAAAAATTATAACATTTAAATTACAGATTTACAAGGTTTGAGATTTCTTTTCAGTGCAGACTTTACATCTTTATTTTTTAAGCTGTAAATCAATGGGTTTAGGACGGGAACAGCAGCTGTATTAATTAGTGATGAAAACTTCTTAGCGCCTACTTTTTCTGTTGAAACTGGTGTTAAATATTGGGAAATAAGTGTAAAATAGAGAAGGATGACCACTGTCAGGTGTGAGGAACATGTTAAGATGGCTTTTCTTCTTCCGGTGCTTGAACGAATCTTAAGTATGGTCATGACAATAAAAATGTAAGATATCATTGTAAGATTAAATGGAATTATTCCCCCAATTAGAAAACCTCCAGTACATATATAAAGTTCCAATACAGAGGTATCACTACAAGTAATGGCTAAAAGAGGCACAATATCACAGAAAAAATGGTTAATTTCATTGGATCTATAACAAGAAAAGTTTGATAATAACCAAGTGGTGGGTATTACTTCTAAAAAACCTATTACCCAGCAGAGAGTGGCTAACAAGACACAAACTCTTTGGTTCATGACCATCTGATATCTCAAGGGATTGCAGATGGCAACATACCGGTCATAACCCATAGCTGTTAGTGTAAACAATTGACACCCTGAAAAGGAACAAAATAGATAAAACTGGGTAATACACGCAGGAAAATAAATAATGTTATTCCCTGTTATAAAAATAAAAAGGACCTTATGCAAAGAGGTTGTAATGAAAGATAGGTCCATGATGGACAAGTTACACAAGAAGAAGTACATAGGTGTGTGCAGATGAGAGTCCAGAAAAATAAGTATAATTATAGTCAGGTTACCACAAAGGCTGAAGAGATAAATAATCAGAACCATCATGAATATTGACAGCTGCAAGTCAGGGTTGTCTGAAATCCCTTTTATAATGAAAAATGTAAGGTTTGATGTCTCCATAGGTTATATATTTCTAGATGCTAAATCAAAGATATGAAAAACATTTTGTTAATATGATCATTATATATATATATATATATATATATATATATATGTGTGTGTGTGTGTGAGAGTATATATATATATTATTTTGCCTACAAATAAAGTTAAAGCTGATGTCATAAAAAACATGAGGGTAAGGGGAGTTTGGCTGTTTCTGTGATTTCATTAGAACACAAATATATAAAAAAAATATAAATATAAAACAAGTGTAAAAATGTCTTGCGCTAGACTAAGTGCAAAAAACAGCTGACTAAGAAATAAAAAGGGATCCTCTAAACGCTCTAAGGATCTTTAAAGTGGCAGTAAAGGTGTATATTCAGTGCACTAAAAATAGCTAAATTTGCACTTTACAATAGACTGATATGTTTACTATTATAACTACAATTCATCAATTTAAAATGTAATTCATACAGAACACATAGACAGTTCATAAATAAATTCATAAAAAACAAAATACATATGCAATAAAAAATATAAAATCGAAATGGAAAATATATGCTTAAACAGAACTCTCCAAGTAAAATCACTTTCCTTTTAGTATGGTTACGCTGTTCAAAAAAGAAGAGACAACAATCTCTTAGGAGTATGGCAAGAAATCCAGCATAAGTTGATTTAAATTACTTACACTGTACAATAGCCATCCAAAATGGTGCCCGCTTTAACAAATGGTCTTGTAAGAATTGTCCCTGTCTCTTCTAGACTTCACACTCTTTATCTGCTCTCCGTGTCTTCCAGATTTTATATGCGGTTTCACACTGTCACAGAATGCCTGGTCACGTGGGATACTAAATGCCTGGTCACGTGGGATGCCAAAGTAATGATACCGAAGTGAGGATTCAGTCTGAGCAACTTCATTTCAACTGCAGAACAGTCTTTCTCAAGATAATTTACCTGGTCTCGCAATGCAACATTTATACAGAGTATTTCATGTGGATTAACAAAATAATTCCCTAAATTGGATCAATTTTAAGATGAACTTGTTCTTTGTAGTTTTTTAAAAAAAAATCTTTGTTTGTTTTAATAATCTCTATATTTTATTCATGAGAATCATCAAATATTTATTATTTATACCAATGTATTTTTCTATGTTTCTATATGTATTTTTTTCTATATTCACCGTGATAAATGCTCCACTGTGAAGACCTTACAATAATAAATGATAAATAATAAAATTTGAAATAAAATGTAATAATGTACAGCAATATTAAAAACAGAAGTAATAAAAACACATAATTTTCTTAATATAATTCAATCAAATTTCATATGGACATAATATAATGAAACAGTTTTAATCTATAAGAAGCAATTTAGTTCTAGTTCTTGATTTAGTCCATATGGCAGGGGTGGAACTACCAGGGGTGCATTGTCAGCAATTGCAACCGGACCCGGCGGGAGGTCCCCAGGGGAGGCCAGCTTCCGTAAAAAAAAAACATTTTTTTCAACTTTTTTTTTTCATTAACTAGTTCCATGATTAATTGAATGATGATCCCTGATTCCTGGGCCCTTCTTAGATTTTTGCACCTGGGCCCTGTGGTTTCTAGTTAATCCTCTGCCATATGGTTTAAGTTTTTTTTTAATTCATATATCCATTTCCCTTCCAATGTTAGTAGTTTTATAAGAGAATCCCACCCTCTCCAGTTTGGTTTTAGTTTTGCTCTTCCTAAATATCTTAAATGTCTTATGTCTGCTCCATTACATTCTGCCAAATGTTTTGGGACAGGCAACTCAATGTTTCTTTCATTGTCATGATAGGATATGTTTGGGTGTACAATCTCTTAGGGATCTTTCAGATTCCCCCACATATTGTTTCCAACAGTTACACTGAATCACATACACCACATTCCTATCTTTACATCTGATAATATCCTTAAAGGAATATGATTTACCTGTAACATTAGAAGTGAACTGTAAAGCTTATTTTCTCATCCTAACATGATTTACATTTGTGGCATGGAAAAAATCATTTTAATTCCTCCCCTTTAAGATTTAATTGCTTAAAGGACTTATTTAATTTTTTCTCTGTTGGTGCTGTGTTTTAAAACTCCTTGCCTTTCTATATACCATTTGTGGTTTTATAGATAGTATTTGTCCTAGATGCCAGTGTTTTCTAACAATATTTTCTATAAGATTTTTATTCTAGCTATATTGAGTAATGAAAGAGATAAAACAATTTCCTTGTTTATTTCTATCGCTTCTTGCATTATTTTTAACCAATAATCTATTTGTATCTATGTTTTTTATTTCTTCTCTAACGTTATCAATATTATCAACTTTATATCCTCTGTCTAAAAAATGTTCTTTTAATAACATACACCTAGATTACGAGTTTTGCGTTAACAGGGTTGAGGTGCTAACGAGCAGTTTTCCCTCACCGCTCACCTACAGACAACGCTGGTATTACGGGTTTTTACAAACCCAGCAGCGGAGAGCAAAATTTAACTCCACATCTCACCTCAATACCAGCGCTGCTTATGGTAGCGGAGAGCTGGCAAAACGTGCTCGTGCACGATTTTCCCATAGGAATCAATGGGGAGAGCCGGCTGAAAAAAATCCTAACACCTACAAAAAAGCAGCGTAAAGCTCCTAACGCAGCCCCATTGATTCCTATGGGGAAATAAAATTTATGTCTACACCTAACACCCTAACATGAACCCTGAGTCTAAACACCCCTAATCTTACACTTATTAACCCCTAATCTGCTGACGCCCATACCTACATTATATTATTAACCCCTAATCTACCGCTCCGGACACCGCCGCCACCTACATTATACTTATTAACCCCTAATCTGCTGCCCCCAACGTCGCCGCCACTATATTAAATGTATTAACCCCTAAACCTAAGTATAACCCTAACACCCCCCCTAACTTAAATATAATTTAAATAAATCTAAATAAAATAACTATAATTAACTAAATTATTCCTATTTAAAACTAATACTTGCCTATAAAATAAACCCTAAGCTAGCTACAATATAACTAATAGTTACTTTGTAGTTAGTTTAGGATTTATTTTTATTTTACAGGCAACTTTGTATTTATTTTAACTAGGTAGAATAGTTATTAAATAGATATTAACTATTTAATAGCTACCTAGTTAAAATAAAGTCATATTTACCTGTAAAATAAAACCTAACCTAAGTTACAATTACACCTAACACTACACTATAATTAAATTAATTCCCTAAATTAACTACAATTAAATACAATTAAGTACAATTATCTAAAGTACGAAAAAACCCCCACTAAATTACAGAAAATAATAAAATAATTACAAGTTTTTTAAACTAATTACACCTAATCTAACCACCCAAATAAAATAAAAAAGCCCCCAAAACAATAAAAAGCCCTACCCTAGACTAAATTACAAATAGCCCTTAAAAGGGCCTTTTGCAGGGCATCACCCCAAAGTAATCAGCTCTTTTACCTGTAAAAAAAGTACAATACCCCCCCAACATTGAAACCCACCACCCACACACCCAACCCTACTCTAAAACCCACCCAATCCCCCCTTAATAAAACTTAACACTAACCCCTTGAAGATCACCCTACCTTGAGAAGTCTTCACCCAACCGGGCCGAAGTCCTCAACGAAGCCGGGCGAAGTGGTCCTCCAGATGGGCAGAAGTCTTCATCCAAGCCGGGAAGAAGAGGTCCTCCAGACGGGAAGAAGTCTTCATCCAGATAGCATCTTCTATCTTCATCCATCCGGCGCGGAGCGGGTCCATCTTCAAGACATCCGATGCGGAGCATCCTCTTCTTTGAACGTCTTCTTACTAAATGACGGTTCCTTTAAGTGATGTCATCAAAGATGGCGTCCCTTCAATTCCGATTGGCTGATAGAATTCTATCAGCCAATCGGAATTAAGGTAGAACAAATCCTATTGGCTGATTCAATCAGCCAATAGGATTGAGCTTGCATTCTATTGGCTTATTGAAACATCCAATAGAATGCCAGCTCAATCCTATTGGCTGATTGGATCAGCCAATAGGTTTGAACTTCAATCCTAATGGCTGATTGCATCAGCCAATAGGATTTTTTCTACCTTAATTCCGATTGGCTGATAGAATTCTATCAGCCAATCGGAATTGAAGGGACACCATCTTGGATGACGTCACTTAAAGGAACCGTCATTTAGTAAGAAGACGTCGAAAGAAGAAGATGCTCCATGTCAGATGTCTTGAAGATGGACCTACTCCGCACCGGATGGATGAAGATAGAAGATGCCGTCTGGATGAAGCCTTCTGCCCATCTGGAGGACCTCTTCTTCCCGGCTTGGATGAAGACTTCTGCCCGTCTGGAGGACCACTTCGCCCAGCTTCTTTGAGGATTTCGGCCCGGTTGGGTGAAGACTTCTCAAGGTAGGGTAATCTTCAAGGGGTTAGTGTTAGGTTTTATTAAGGGGGATTGGGTGGGTTTTAGAGTAGGGTTGGGTGTGTGGGTGGTGGGTTTTAATATTGGGGGGGTATTGTACTTTTTTTTAAAGGTAAAAGAGCGGATTACTTTGGGGCAATGCCCCGCAAAAGACCCTTTTAAGGGCTATTTGTAATTTAGTATAGGGTAGGGCTTTTTATTATTTTGGGGGACTTTTTTATTTTATTAGGGGGGTTAGATTAGGTGTAATTAGTTTAAAAAACTTGTAATTATTTTATTATTTTCTGTAATTTAGTGTTTTTTTTCCGTACTTTTGATAATTGTATTTAATTGTATTTAATTGTAGTTAATTTAGGGAATTAATTTAATTATAGTGCAGTGTTAGGTGTAATTGTAACTTAGATACAATCAAGTGCTTCCACACAGGTGGAAAAAATCCAGCAGGAAATGGACCGAGAGAGTAGATTAAAAAAGTGTCTTTATTAACATCCATAAAAGTGTGCTGTGAACAGTCACAGAAAATCAGGTACAATATCACAGCCTCAAGCATGTCAGCCTAGCAGCTCAATACCATACAATCCTATGTATGGTATTGAGCTGCTAGGCTGACGTGCTTGAGGCTGTGATATTGTACCTGATTTTCTGTGACTGTTCACAGTACACTTTTACAGATGTTAATAAAGACACTTTTTTAATCTACTCTCTCGGTCCATTTCCTGCTGGATTTTTTCCACCTGTGTGGAAGCACTTGATTTTATCATTGTTTGGCGGTTTGTCCTGGCACTATACCGCTCCCAGCAGCCCTACAAACACTCTCTCCCACTGGACGCTTCACACAGTGTTTACACCACCGGAGGAACAACCTCCAACATTTGTTTGCCTGTGACTCACAGGATTCAAAAGCGCTGGTACTGCCGAAAGAGGGAAACCCGGCCCCTGCATTTAAAGAAGAAGGATGAGTGAGTGTTTTGTTTATTTTCCTGTACATTTGGACTTCTAACATCAACTACAGACCACCTTGTTATATACATATATTGTGGGACTATTCTATACGAATATAGACGCTCTTGGTGCTGATCAAATATAAGGTTAACAGGTGTTATTGGAACATTTATATTTTTTCTTATACGTATTACTATACCTGTTTAATCTGTGAAGAAAACAGTACCTTGATCAGAAGGAAGTAACCAAATATACCATTTCTTTCCCTAAGCTTGCATACGACATATATACAAGTTAATCTTAGGGATATTGTTCAGTTTTTCCATTTCTAATTGTAACTTAGGTTAGGTTTTATTTTACAGGTAAATTTGACTTTATTTTAACTAGGTAGCTATTAAATAGTTAATAACTATTTAATAACTATTCTACCTAGTTAAAATAAATACAAAGTTGCCTGTAAAATAAAAATAAATCCTAAGATAGCTACAATGTAACTATTAGTTATATTGTAGCTAACTTAGGTTTATTTTATAGGTAAGTATTTAGTTTTAAATAGGAATTATTTAGTTAATGATAGTAATATTTTATTTAGATTTATTTAAATTATATTTAAGTTAGGGGGTGTTAGGGTTAGACTTAGATTTAGGGGTTAATACATTTAATATAGTTG
This sequence comes from Bombina bombina, assembly GCF_027579735.1. NCBI lineage: Eukaryota > Metazoa > Chordata > Amphibia > Anura > Bombinatoridae > Bombina > Bombina bombina. The sequence continues at coordinate 248,333,332 of NC_069502.1, forward strand.
CGGCGATGTTGGGGGCAGCAGATTAGGGGTTAATAAATGTAGGTAGGTGGCGGCGATGTTAGGGATAAATGTTTGCGATGTGGGGGGCCTCGGTTTAGGGGTTAATAGGTAGTTTATGGGTGTTAGTGTACTTTTTAGCACTTTAGTTAAGAGTTTTATACTATGGCATTAGCCCATAAAACTCTTAACTACTGACTTTAAAATGCGGTACCAGGCTTGACAGGAGAGGGTGTACCGCTCACTTTTTGGAAGACTTGTAATACCAGCGTTAGGCAAATTCCATTGAAAAAATAGGATACACAATTGACGTAAGTGAATTTGCTGTATTTTCAAGTCTGGCCAAAAAAGTGAGCGGTGAGCCTGTCATTTCAAGACTTGTAATACCAGCGGGCGTTAAAAAGCAGCGTTGGGACCTCTCAACGCTGCTTTTTAAGGCTAACGCAAGACTCCTAATCTAGGCGATAGATTGCAATGCAAAATCTTCATCATTAATACAGTTTTTCTTCATAAGTGTCATGTTCCGGTGTACATGCGTTCAGGACACAGACCCTCAGGGCAGTGGTAGGGATTTAAAGACACCGACCCCTGACCCGGGGAAGAGTATCCTGGACGTGGATAGATGATATTCTGTGATTCATAGTTGCTAGAAGTTATTGTAGAATTCTACAATACTTATAGTTAGTTAATAGGAGTAGCTGCAGGATTCAATGAGATAAAAATATAGCAATGTGGAATGTTCAGGCTTTAGAGTAAACTGGTAAAAGATTGACACTTAGATGCAAACTAAGGTTTGTTGCAGGTTCACAGTACATACTATTATATAGAGTTGTATGTCAGAATTAAGCAGAGCAGCACAGGTGATAGACAAGTTGCAAGTTTTAGGCATTAATTACTGTTTGTGCATATATTGGAGAATCACATGAAAGCTTTTAACTGAACACATAGATGCAAAGTTCTGAATATGTTAACATATTTGTAGAATGATATTTCAGCTATGACAACTTGTAGCAGAGACTAGTTATAAAGTTCTGAGTAAGATGCTGTTGTAATAATTAGAGAGTGATGATAACCAAAAGTATACTTGATTTATAATAAAGTTCAGAGTTTGTTAAGTAGCAGTGTCCAGGTAACAAAATGGAATTATTTGGATACTTGCGATTTGATGATTTTAAGCATAGGAAAGGCTGTAGCTTGAATAAGTTGGTAGTATTCATGCAGGAAACAGTCATAGACCTCTGTTGTTCAGGATCACAACTGCAAAGTTAATGCAAAGCACATTAGACCTGAAAAGGCTTAAAAAGAGGCTGAGGGAATCAGGTGCATGAATGATTAATCAGGCAGGCAAGCTGAATGTAAATACTGCTCAAAACAGCATGAGTGTCAGAATCAGGAAAGGCAGTCTTAAAGGGATAGTGACATTAGGCTGAGATATGTTACAATAAGCATCATTTGGCCTTTTGGAATATTACTTTTCCAGTTTTTATGATGGCAGTTTGTTTTTTGGATATAATTGTGGCATTCACTGTTTTAACAAATGTCCAAGTGGAAACTGAACAATTCTTAATGAAAATTTCAAGATCTAAAAAATTTATCATATTGGAACTTATTTCAAAAGTGAAAGATAGATTTTTATTGTTACAATTCATGTCACTAAAACACTTCTTTAACCCCTCTTCACTGCCTCTCCGTACTATCAGAATGTCATCGATGTGGCGCCTATATGAGACCTTTTTTTGTCTTCGCTGCAAGAAAATAAGACTGATAACATTTTTAATATCTTAATATTTATTATATTTTTAAAGACAAGAATATTGTTTTAACTACTGATGCACATTTCCAACAATTGGATAAATTAATGCAGGAAATTAAAGTACTAGAAGTAAAAGAAAACAGAAACCATTTTCTTGAAAAATATATAGATCATAATAGGGTCCCAAGAGGACAAGAAATAAAGAAAGAGTGTTCATTTAAGGTGGATGATAATCTGTTTAACCCTTTCACTACCAGGACTTTCAGACTAAAACTTGTCCAAAATACCAGAGAATTTTAAGCTTTTTTTTGCTATCACTCCATTTAAACAGAAATATAGCCTTGTTTATTTTTTTATTATTTACCTATCAAAACTATAAATATATATTTTTTAAGTAGACAACCCAAGGTATTGATCTAGGCCCATTTGGTATATTTCATGCCACCATTTCACCGTCAAATGCTATCAAATAAAAAAAGAAAAATTTAACCCTTTGCCAGTACCTATAAACTGCTTTATCTTTATTTATTTAAAAAAAAAATATATATATATTTTAATATTTTCTGTAGCGTAGTGTCCCCCCATCCACAATCTTTTGTGCAACTGCCCCATCCCTCCCTGTTCTTTAATTTTTTTTCTGTAGCATGGGACCCTCCCACTCCCTCTCTCTCCCTCCCGGCTCCCCTGCTGGACCGCCCACCCACCAACCGCCTCCCACCCACACCTCCCATCGGCACCAAAAGAAGATTGTTATAGACAGTGACACACACAGTGTCACCATCTGTAACTATCAGGCATCTGCCCTCATATGCAGGCAAGGCACTGATCACGCTCCGGCTCCATATGTGGTAGATGCCTGAAGCTTCAGAAGCTTCAGCTCTCGGCTGTAACTTAACAGCCAAGAGTGCTGGAGATTCCTGAAGCTATGACGTATATATAAGTCTTGAAGTACGATAAGCAAAGTACTGCAAGACATATATATACGTCCTTTTGGGTGAAGGGTTAAAGAAAAATGGAATAAAATAATAGAAGAAGCATTTTTTTGTTTGATTAAGTTGATTATGGAATACTAGTCCTAAAGCCCGTTCACACGGGCCATTTTTTGCAGTACAGCGGTCCCACCTCTTGCACTCTCTCCCTCCCCTCTCTTTTGCTCTCTCTCTCCCCCTCTCTTTTGAGCTTTCTCTCTCCCCCCTCTCTTTTGAGCTCTCTCTCTCCCCCCTCTCTTTTGCGCGCTCTCTCTCTCCCTCTCTCTTTTGCGCTCTCTCTCTCCCCCTCTCTTTTGCGCTCTCTCTCCCCCCTCTCTTTTGAGCTCTCTCCCCATCTCTTTTGAGCTCTTTCTCTCCCCCCTCTTTTGCGTTCTCTCCCCCACTCTTTTGCGCTCTCTCTCTCCCCCTCTCTTTTGCGCTCTCTCTCCCATCTCTTTTGCGCTCTCTCTCCCCCTCTCTTTTGCGCTCTCTCTCTCCCCCATCTCTTTTGCGCTCTCCCCCATCTCTTTTGCGCTCTCTCCCCCCCTCTCTCTCCCCTCTCTTTTGCGCTCTCTCTCCCCCCTCTCTGTTGTGCTCTCTCTCCCCTCTCTTTTGCGCTCTCTCTCCCACCCTTTCTTTTGTGCTCTCTCTCCCCCTCTCTTTTGCGCTCTCTCTCCCCCTCTCTTTTGCGCTCTCTCTCCCCCTCTCTTTTGCACTCTCTCTCCCCCTCTCTTTTGCGCTCTCTCTCTCCCCCATCTCTTTTGCGCTCTCCCCCATCTCTTTTGCGCTCTCTCCCCCCCTCTCTCTCCCCTCTCTTTTGCGCTCTCTCTCCCCCCCTCTCTGTTGTGCTCTCTCTCCCCTCTCTTTTGCGCTCTCTCTCCCACCCTTTCTTTTGTGCTCTCTCTCCCCCTCTCTTTTGCGCTCTCTCTCCCCCTCTCTTTTGCGCTCTCTCACCCCCTCTCTTTTGCGCTCTCTCTCCCCCCTCTCTTTTGTGCTCTCTCTTCACCTCTCTTTTGCGCTCTCTCTCCTCCTCTCTCTTTTGCGCTCTCTCTCCCCCCTCTCTTTTGCGCTCTCTCACCCCCCTCTCTTTTGCGCTCTCTCACTCCCCTCTCTTTTGCGCTCTCTCTCCACCCCTCTCTTTTTTGCGCTCTCTCTCCACCCCTCTCTTTTGCGCTCTCTCCACCCCTCTCTTTTGCGCTCTCTCTCCCCCCTCTCTTTTGCGCTCTTCCCCCTCTCTTTTGTGCTCTCTCCCCCTCTCTTTTGCTGTCTCTCTCCCCCTCTCTCTTTTGCTGTCTCTATCCCCCCTCTCTTTTGCTGTCTCTCTCCCTCTCTCTCTTTTGCTGTCTCTCTCCCCCTCTCTTTTGCTGTCTCTCTCCCCCCTCTCTTTTGCTGTCTCTCTCCCCCTCTCTCTTTTGCTGTCTCTCTCCCCCTCTCTTTTGCGCTCTCTCACCCCCCTCTCTTTTGCGCTCTCTCACCCCCCTCTCTTTTGTGCTCTCTCTTCACCTCTCTTTTGCGCTCTCTCTCCTCCTCTCTCTTTTGCGCTCTCTCTCCCCCCTCTCTTTTGCGCTCTCTCACCCCCCTCTCTTTTGCGCTCTCTCACTCCCCTCTCTTTTGCGCTCTCTCTCCACCCCTCTCTTTTTTGCGCTCTCTCTCCACCCCTCTCTTTTGCGCTCTCTCCCCCTCTCTTTTGCGCTCTCTCTCCCCCCTCTTTTGCACTCTCTCTTCCCCCCTCTCTTTTGCGCTCTCTCTCCCCCCTCTCTTTTGCGCTCTTCCCCCTCTCTTTTGTGCTCTCTCCCCCTCTCTTTTGCTGTCTCTCTCCCCCTCTCTCTTTTGCTGTCTCTATCCCCCCTCTCTTTTGCTGTCTCTCTCCCTCTCTCTCTTTTGCTGTCTCTCTCCCCCTCTCTCTTTTGCTGTCTCTCTCCCCCCTCTCTTTTGCTGTCTCTCTCCCCCTCTCTCTTTTGCTGTCTCTCTCCCCCTCTCTTTTGCGCTCTCTCACCCCCCTCTCTTTTGCGCTCTCTCACCCCCCTCTCTTTTGCGCTCTCTCTCCACCCCTCTCTTTTGCTGTCTCTCTCCCCCCTCTCTTTTGTGCTCTCTCTCCCCCATCTCTTTTGTGCTCTCCCCCCTCTCTTTTGCGCTCTCTCTCTCCCCCCTCTTTTGCGCTCTCTCTTCCCCCCTCTCTTTTGCGCTCTCTCTCCCCCCCTCTCTTTTGTGCTCTTCCCCCCTCTCTTTTGCGCTCTCTCCCCCTCTCTTTTGCTGTCTCTCTCCCCCTCTCTCTTTTGCTGTCTCTCTCCCCCCTCTCTTTTGCTGTCTCTCTCCCCCTCTCTTGCTGTCTCTCTCCCCTTTTCTTTTGCTGTCTCTTTCCCCCTGTCTTTTGCTGTCTCTCTCCCCCTGTCTTTTGCTGTCTCTCTCCCCCTCTCTTTTTTGCTGTCTCTATCCCCCCTCTCTTTTGCTGTATCTCTCCCCCTCTCTCTTTTGCTGTCTCTCTCCCCCTCTCTTTTGCTGTCTCTCTCCCCCTCTCTTTTGCTGTCTCTTTCCCCTTCTCTCTTTTGCTGTCTCTCTCCCCCCTCTCTTTTACTGTCTCTCTCCCCCCTGTCTTTTGCTGTCTCTCTCCCCCTCTCTTTCTCCCCCCTGTCTTTTGCTGTCTCTCTCCCCCTCTCTTTCTCCCCCCTGTCTTTTGCTGTCTCTCTCCCCTTCTCTTTCTCCCCCTCTCTATCTCTCTCCCCTCTCTCTATCTCTCTCTCCCATCTTCCATTGTGCGACCGCGCCCGCCCACGCCCCCTTCACGTCAGGCCATGCCCCCTTCATGGCCATTCATGCCCGGCCACGCCCCTTCTCACGCCCGGCCACGCCCACTTCTGCCGCGGCGCAGATCACCAGCAGGGACTCAAAGGCCAGGTTTGTTTGTCCTCATGCTGTCTGTACTGCGCATGACAGCTTCGGACAAACACACTTGGCCTTTTATATAATAGGATAGGAAGGATGTATTAAACAAAGAAAATGGAAATTAAATCTTTAGAACTTCAATTACATAGTTTTACAGAATTAGAAAAATAAAAGAAAATTGAATCTACTAAAGAAGAACTAAAATGAAAAAAAATGATAGGGAAGATTATCTATCACATAAGAATAACCCAGATAAAGACAAATATTTCTCACATAAATGGAGAACTGAAAAAATAAAAAACGAGATCCCCTCCCATAATTACATTGCGATTCAAAAAAGATATCTAGCAATTGGAAATCACAGCACTTAAATCATCACTATAGGAAAGGTTTTGAAAATAAGAAACCACAAAAACCAAAAGAAGCATTGACAACATAAAGTAACAGAGGACGGTCAAGACCAATGCACATATTGTAACACAAAAAAAGATGATAGAAAAGAAAAAAGGCATAATACATATAATTTAGAAGAAAAAAATCCTTTTAAGATCAGGGTTAAAAGATAGGTACCAAAATGAAATTACCTCAAACAAATCAAACAAGTAAAAGCAGAGCATCAGAAAGAGAGGGTGTAGAGGAAGTGGTTTACTAAAAAGCAAATAAAAAAAGGCATTAATAAAACCATTAGGAAATAAAGGTAGATTTAATTTAAGTAAATCTATATCAAAACCCTTTATAATTGGATATACTTGGGAGAGGTCTGTCTTATGCACGTACTAGGAAATTAGATACATTTTTAACATATATAGATGCACAGAAATTTATCACATCTTTAACGGTAAAGAGATGGTTTCTTAAGACAGGTTATTAAAGCTCTTACCAGAAATATAGGACCGATGAAAAGTGTTTTACGCATACTAATTTAAAAAAACAGATCACATTTCTATCCGAAATATGAATAGGGGGCAGTAATAGAGATGCTTGAAAAATTAATTACAGATGATATTGCCAATTTAAGAGATGATTTAAAAAAGTAATGTACAATTTAAAAAGGAAACGGAAAGATATGATTACAAATTTAGAACAAAATAGGGATATAGTGATTAAACCATAGTAATCTTAGATAAAGATAAATATTTAGATATATGTCAAAACATTGTAAATGATGAAAAAAACTTATAAAAATTAAAAAAGACACTACACAATTGTTTAGTAGTGAATTGATAATACTATTGAAAAAAGCTAAGCAAACAGGTATATTGGATGAGGAAGATTGGAATTATTTTATACCTTATTTTCCTAGAATTACCCCTAATCTATATTCTACCGAAAATACATAAATCCTTGATAGACCCTCTGGGAAAAACTATAATTTATTGTATTGGGTCCTTAAATTCAAACCTGTCCCAATATATAGATTCATTTCTACAGCCCGATGTCAGTAAAATCACCTTGTATCTGAAAGATTCAACTGAGGTGCTTAACTTACTTTCCTCTATCACATGTGTAGAGGGTCATTTACTAGCAACATGTGACGTTACTTTATTGTACACTTGTGTTAGACATAAAAGAATACTTTTTAAATAAAGATAAAAATATAAAGGCTGAGCAAGCACAATTGATAAATGAAAGTATTATTTATTTTGACACACTATTATTTCTCATGATTGTACGGAGAGGCAGTGAAGAGGGGTTAAATAAGTGTTTTAGTGACATGAATTGTAACAATAAAAATCTATCTTTCACTTTTGAAATAAGTTCCGATATGATCCATTTTTTAGATCTTGAAATTTTCATTAAGAATGGGTCAGTTTCCAGTAAGACATTTTTAAAACAGTGGATGCCAACAATTATATCCACAGCACAAGCTGTCACTATAAAAAGTGGAAAAGTGATATTCCAAAAGGCCAAATGATGTGTATAAAGAAAAATTGTAGAATTAAGGAAGATTTTGAGTTGCAATCTATAGTATTAAAATATTTTTTTTAGACAGAGAATATAAAGTTAATAAAATATTGATAAAGTTAGTGAAGAAATAAAAAACATGGATAGAAATAGTCTACTGGTTAAAAATGATGCAAGGAATTGTTTTATCCCTTTCATTACTTAATATAGCCGAAATAAACGTTTTGTTATTGTTAGAAAACCCAGGCATAGACTCAGTAGAGACGATAAATTAAGACAAATACTACCGATAAAACCGCAAATGGTATATAGAAAATACAACACCATAAGAGAGAAAAGTAAATAAGTCCTTTAAGCAATTAAATCTTAAAGGAGAGGAATTAAAAGGATTTAGGAATGGGAAAAAGCTTTACAGTTCACTTCTAATGTTACGGGTAAATCATATTCCATTAAAGACATTATCAGATGTAAAGATAGGAATGTGGTGTATGTGATTCAAAGTAACGGTGGGAAAAAGTATGCGGGGGAACCTGAAAAAACCCTTAAGAGATTGCATACGCAAACATATCCTATCAATAGAAATTCATGATACTGAAAGAAAAAGAGTTGCCCGTCCCAAAATATTTTGCAGAAAGTAATGAAGCAGACATTAGACGTGTAAGATATTTAGGAATAGTAAAACTAAAGCCAAACTGGGGGGGGGGGGGGCGTAGATTCCCATAAAGAACTACTAAAATTGGAAGGGAAATTGATATATAAATTAAAAACCCTTAAACCATATGGGCTAAATCAAGAACTAGAACTAAATTGCTTCTTATAGATTAAAACGGTTTCATTATATTATATCCATATGAAATTTGATTAAATTAATTGTATTACTTCTGTTTTTAATATTGCTGTACATGATTACATTTTATTATAAATTTTATTATTTATCATTTATCATTGTAAGGTCTTCACAGTGGAGCATTTATCAGAGAGAATATAGAAAAATATACAGATTGAAACATAGAAAAAGACATTGGTAAAAATAGTAAATATTTGATTATTCTGATGGATCAGAAATAGAGATTATTAAAACAAGCCAAAAAGGTTTTTTTTCTAAATAGTATTTAACTAAGAACAAGAACATCTAAAAAATTGATCCAATTTAGGTAATTATTTTGTTAATCCACCTTAAATACTCTGTATAAATGTTACATTACAAGATCAGGGAAATGAGCTTGAGAAAGAGTTTTCTGCATTTGAAACGCGTTGCTCAGATTGACATCCTCACTTTAGTATCATTACTTCGAAATCCCATGTGACCTGGCGTTCTGTGACAGTGTGGAAAGGCATATGAAATCCGGAAGACCCTTAGAGCGGGTAAAAAAGTGCGAACTCCAGACGCAGAGACCGTGGAAATTCTTATAAGACTGACAGTAAAAGAGGACACCATTTGGGATGACTTATTATTATTATTATACTTTATTTATGAAGTGCCAACATATTCTGCAGCGCTGTCCATGGATACAATTACTTTAAATAAAACAATGATATAAAACTTGTAAGAGACAGGACAACATTTACAAACACATACAGGAGGAATTGAGGGTTGTATTCCTGTGGGAACTTACAATCTAGAACTTTTGCACAGTATCTGGTGTAAGTAATTTAAATCACCTTATGCTGGATTTCTTGCTATACTCCTAAGAGATCGATGTCTGCTTTTTTCAAAGCGTAACCATACTAAAAGGAAATACTTCTTACTTGGAGTGTTCTGTTTAAGCATATATTTTCCATTTTGATTGTGTATGTTTTTATTATGTATGTATTTGTTTTTTTATGAATTATTTTATGAACTATGTGTTCTATATGAATTAAATTTTAAATGAATAAATTGTAGTTATTACAGTATACGCATCAGTCTATTTTGAAGTGCAAATTTAGCTCATTTTAGCACACTGAATATACATCTTTACTTTCATTAATATAAATATAGCCATTATTTAAAGAAATACAATTTTAAAAAAATATTTTTGGTTGACTTAATATATTATCTTTATCTACATATAATTATATTTAAACCAAAGCATATAGACTACAATTTAAAAATCATAATTTTAATTTATTAAAACATGCATTACAATTCATTTAATGTAAAAAGTGCTAATCTTAATTAATATACATTATAATTTCAAAATACAAAATTATAATTGTGCAAAAGTGTATAGAATTTAAAATATACTTCATTTTTTCTATTGTAAAATGAGTTGTTAAGTTCTGGCGAGCAGGTAACAAGGTGACCGGTCACTTTAATAATAAGTTTTAGCATATGTCAATTTTATTTTATTGTGTGGCAATAAATTTCGATTTTATACAACATATTTGTAAAGTATGATAGTATTTACTTTATCATCCAACCCTTCCTCTGATTGATTATTTGTGCTGGTTAAGCGCTGTTCCCTACTTTTTTCATTTTTGGATTGCATTTTATTTACAGCTAGCAGGGAAAGCTGTACATTTGTAATAGCTTAAATTTTCATTGGGGTTGCGCTTTGGCATATCCTTTTGTGTACAGTATTTTAAATTCAGGCAAATAGGACCTAAGTGTTTGTAATAAAAATTTTGCAAACTTCAATGTCACATTGGCCTAGCTTACCAGGGGAGCGCAATATTTTACTTTCGTGAGTGCGATATTTGTGCTTCACTTAGTAATACCAGAGCATGTAAATGTGTTTTGGCACAAGGCAAACGCAACCTCGTGTTCACATTGCCTGGAAGCGCTCTTCCATAGGCTCCAATGGGAGTCTCATTCTTGTGCCGTCAGACACAGTAAAGTACCTTGGACAATGCAGTGGGGCTATTCCCGCAGCGTTGGGCAGCAAAATAAAAATATATATGTATATGCTTATGTACCAATAACATGTTAAATTAACTGCAGAGTAAAAAAAGTAATTGGAATTTGCTTATTTCTGTTAATGTTTGTATATGAAATGATTGAAGCCTCAATCTATTGTTCTTGGGAACACGCCCATATATATGAGCTAAGTCTGCAGAAAAAGCAGACCTCCTAACCAGATCTGTCTTTCAATACATTGAAGGGACAGTGTACACCAATTTTCATATAACTGCATGTTATAGACCCTGCTATAAAGAATAATATGCATAGATACTGATCTAAAAATCAAGTCTAAACCTGTTTAAAAACACTTAGAAGCTCCCAGTTTAGCTCTGTTAAAAAGATTAGCTAGAACACCCACTGAAAGTGGCTGTATTGCAAAAACAACAGGCACCCCCCCTCTCTGCATATGAAAAGACCCTTTACACAGGAACAAGCTGGAGTAGGTATACATCAGTATTTTTCTAAAACTTTGGGGCTTGGTTAAGAGTCTGAAAATCATAAATGCATTTGTTATTGGCTGATGGTTGTCACATGATACAGGAGGAGTGGATAATAGAAATAACTTTGAAATTTGGCAGGAAAAAAATCTACTACTATTTGAAGTTCAGATTAAGTGCAGTTGCATTGTTTTTTTTATCATGCATTTGTTCATTATGCAAATCTACTCTATATACTGGTCTTTTAAGTAACATTTCTCACTTTACTTTTTATTAGGTTTTTAAAATTGAGGCCATTTTAGTTCAGTAGAAAACCTAGTAACCTTAAGACCTTTAAGTGGATGTTGCATAAAAGGAGCATGAAAGGTTATGAAATATAAATCACTAATTTACCTGTAATTTAATTCTGAAGAGAGAGTGATTTTGTCCCTATCTGATTTCATCAAAGAACATAAAATACGGCCAAACAGTGCAAGCCCTGTCTACTACAGCATCAGTTCTATTGGCCTCACCAAATAAGCCATGCTATTTGCCCATTGAAAAGCATTTATTTAATGTATTTCATTTATTAGAAGACATGGCTGACATATTTTAAAGGGACGGTCTAGTAAAAATTAAACTTTCATGATTCAGATAGGGCATGCAATTTTAAACAATTGTCCAATTACGTTTATCATCAAAGTTGCTTTGTTCTTTTGGTATTCTTTGTTTTTAAGACAGCACAGAATGGCTAAAATACATGTCTGTTAAAAGAACTGAGATAAGGAGGCAGTCTGCCGAGGCTTAGATACAAGGTAATCACAGAAGTAAAACGTGTATTAATATAACTGTGTTGGTTATGCAAAACTAGGGTATGGGTAATAAAGGGATTATCTATTTTTTTTAAACAAAAATTCTGGAATAGACTGTCCCTTTAAACTCTGTTGAGGGAAAATATGCATTAACTATTATATGTTTAATATTTTAAAAATTATATATATATATATATACTGTATATAAAAATTGTATATATATATATATATATATATATATATATATACTGTATATAACAATTGTATATATATATATTGTATATAAAAATTGTATATATATATATATATATATATACTGTATATAACAATTGTGTATATATATATATATATATATATATATATATATATATATATATACTGTATATAAAAATTGTATATATATATATATATATATATTGTATATAAAAATTGTATATATATATATATATATAAATACTGTATATAACAATTGTATATATATATATATAAATACTGTATATAACAATTGTATATATATATATATAAATACTGTATATAAAAATTGTATATATATATATATATATAAATACTGTATATAACAATTGTATATATATATATATATATATATACTGTATATAACAATTGTATATATATATATATATATATATATAAATACTGTATATAACAATTGTATATATATATATATATATATATATATAAATACTGTATATAACAATTGTATATATATATATATATACTGTATACAACAATTGTATATATATATATATATATATATATATATATATATATATACTGTATATAAAAATTCCATAAGGATTTAAGCGCATTATCTTTGATAAACAATAGAGTTTTCTATAGATTCATATCCAGGAAATGAAAAGTATCCTCAGGTGAATGAATTGCATTTATAGTTCACACGAGACAAACCAACTTTCTTACCTATATTATCAAATCTGCTTTTTCTCATGGTATTCTTGGTTAAACATGTCTGGAACACTATATGGCAGCAAAAAAGTGCTGCCATCTAGTAATTTTGCAAAACTATAACATTCTTGCAAACTCCTATCATAAAGCTCTGCAGGCACGTGCACACTTCTGAGCTTACCTTCCTGCATTATAATGAAGAATATCAGGGAAACAAAGAAACATTGATAATAAAAAAGGAAATTGGGAAGTTGTTTTAAATAGTATATTTTATCTGAATAATGAAAGAAAATAATTGGGTCGCATGCGTCTTTAAGGGAGTTGAATTTAAAAGTGTATTAAAGGGACTTTAAACACTTTGACATGATAATATAAAATGATAAATTGTGTATATATAAAAAACACTCTGCAGTATGCTTTAAATATTTATTTATTTTACAGCGCATTAAGAAATATTGTAACAAATGGTATAGTTTAATTAAAGGACCAGTCAACACAGTAGATTTGCATAATCAACAAATGCAAGATAACAAGACAATGCAATAGCACATTCAGGCCCATTTATCAAGCTCCGTATGGAGCTTGAAGGGCCGTGTTTCTGGCGAGTCTTCAGACTCGCCAGAAACACAACTTATGAAGCAGCGGTCTAAAGACCGCTGCTCCATAACCCTGTCCGCCTGCTCTGAACAGGCGGACAGGAATCGCCGGACATCAACCCGATCGAATACGATCGGGTTGATTGACAGCTCCCTGCTGGCGGCCGATTGGCTGCGAGTCAGCAGGGGGCGGCGTTGCACCAGCAGCTCTTGTGAGCTGCTGGTGCAATGTTAAATGCGGAGAGCGTATTGCTCTCCGCATTTAGCGAGGTCTTGCGGACCTGATCCGCAGTGTCGGATCAGGTCCGCAAGCCCTTTGATAAATGGGCCTGTTAGTCTGAACTTCAAATGAGTAGTAGATTTTTTTTCTGACAATTTTAAAAGTTATGCTTTTTCCACTCCCCCTGTACCATGTGACAGCCATCAGCCATTCACAAATGCATACATGTAACATGTGACAGTCATCAGCCATTCACAAATGCATACACGCTTATCCTTGCACATGCTCAGTAGGAGCTGGTGACTCAAAACGTTTAAATATAAAAAGATTGTGCACATTTAGTTAATGGAAGTAAATTGGAAAGTTGTTTAAATGGCATGCTCTATCTGAATAATGAAAGTTTTTAATTTTCATTGAGTGTCCTTTTAAGATATATGACAACTATTCAAGCTCAGTTTTTAGCTTCATTCCTTACTTGTAAATATGTGGATTATCTATTGCAGAGGATCTAAAACTGGAATATATTTAAATTTACTGAGGGGAGAGGGAGAGATGTCTATGTTTATGTTTACGATCAGTATGGATTTTTTGAAGAATTTTCCCTTTTTTTTTTTTTCTCTTCTTCTATTTTTATCTTTTTGCAATTGCAACCACGCCAAAGTATAATTTTTAGTATGGTACAAGTTACAGCCTTGTGTGAGGACTTTTTTTCAGGATTAGGAGGATAAGCCCTAGTCGAATACAGTTTAAATATGAGAGAGTTAGATTAGCGATATAGATAAATTGTATCAAATTTGGAGTGAGCCTTCTTGATGGCGCGATGTGCATATGGAAATAATATATTTAATTTATATGATGAAGTTTTGATTATTACTCAGCTATATTATTTAAAATTTAAATATGACGCAAGAAGGCAAGCTGAAGAGTGATACATAACTTGGAAGCATGAGGACATATTTTTAGCTGGAAAAACAATAAAAATATGGGGATTCCTGTATACAATGATATGATGTCCTAGTCAATGTTAAAATTTGTGGATTCTGTACAATACATATTATTTACTATCTGTATTGTTTTGTATAATCTCTAATGCTCTAATAAAAACTAAATTTATAAACAAATATTTATTTTGTCCCATTTACCTGTAATTCCACTCTGAATTTGTGAGCTTTAGAGGTTTTTTTAGAAATTGAAGTGCAGAACACTGTTATATTCTACACAGCCATTGGCTGTACACTCTAGTGAACTATTTATAACTGTCCCTAATTGGCCACATCAGAGAAGGTAACCTAAGTTACAACATGGCAGCTCCCATTGTTTTATAGACACTAAAACTTTACATGTATTTTGTCAATATTTAAACAACTGATGAAACTTAAAAAATATACATCTACATGTTATTCTCAGACTAATCTTTTCTTTGAATGCATTATTTTATCTAGCATTTTTGTAAGTGTTTTATGTCCCTTTAAAATTAAATGCTCTATCTGAAAATTGAACTTTAATGTCCTTTAATTACTAGGTAAATCTCCCAGGCAAGTGCTCTAATATGTTACAACATATAATTAGTGCATTATTTCTTGCATATAATAAGGTGTTTAAATCCTGCAAAATGATTAAACACATAATAAAAGTTAGCTCCAGAGCAGCAGTGCACTATTAGCTAACTGAAAATATCTGTTGAGCTATTGACAAGAGATAAATTTGTGCAGCCATCAGTTACCAGCTCGCTCCCAGCAGTGCATTACTGCTGTTTGGGATATGTACATATGGTTTTAAACAAAGGATACCAAGTGAACAAAGTACTTTTATAATAAAACTGAATTTAAAGGTGTTTTAAAATTGCATCTTCAATCTGAATCAGGAAAGTTTAAAGGGACATGGAACCCACATTTTTTTGTTATGATTTAGACAAAGTGTACCAAACAAATGAGTTGTTCTAAAGCTGTTCCAAAACAGGATATCATGGGAAAATATTATGCTTAATAAAATTACTTTAAATTGTTTAAAGGGACATAAATGTATTATTGTGATCTATTGAATATTTCTTTATAAATATATTATTGCTCACACTTACCTTCTGCCAGATGCACTCACCTGCGTTTCTCTAGTTACTGATGCAGCAAAGGTTTTAATAATCTTCTGGCAAGTCTGGGATCATATCCCAAAAGGTACTGAAAACTCTAAAGACTAATTCTTTACACAACATCTGCTCAAATTCATTTGTCACCAATTAATACTTTGTTTATCAAAGTAATAGTCCAGATCTGTAGAAACATCTAAAATATATTTAGTTATTTCAATAATTTAAAAGAAAAGGCATTAGTGAGAAAAAAAAAAGTTTATTTGCCCCACAGTCACACTTCAAAATAAAAAAATGCCCTACCCTATTCTAAAATAAAAAGTTAACAGCGTTTTTACCTTACCAGCCCTTAAAAGGGCCTTTTGCGGGGCATGCCCCAAAGTAAACAGCTCTTTTGCATTTAAAAAAACCCCCAGACTTCGGACCCTCTTCTGGACGGATCGGTGATACCCGGCATGGTGAAGATAGGTAGGGAGATCTTCAGGGGATTAGGGTTTTTAAGGGGGTTTGGGTTAGATTAGGGGTATGTGGGTGGTGGGTTGTAATGTTGGGGGGGTATTGTATGTTTTTTTTTAATGCAAAAGAGCTGTTTACTTTGGGGCATGCCCCGCAAAAGTCCCTTTTAAGGGCTGGTAAAGTAATAGAGCTGTTAAATTTTTATTTTAGAATAGGGTAGGGCATTTTTTTATTGTGGGGGGCTTTGTTATTTTTTAGGGGGCTTAGAGTAGGTGTAATTAGTTTAAAATTCTTGTAATCTTTTTTTATTTTTTGTAATTTAGTGGGGTTTTTTTTGTAATTTAAGGGACACTGTAACCAAAATTTTTCTTTTGTGATTCAGATTGAGCATTCCATTTTAAGCAACTTTCTAATTTACTCCTATTATCAAATTTTCTTCATTCTCTTGGTATCTTTATTTAAAATGCAAGAATGTAAGTTTAGATGCCGGCCCATTTTTGGTGAACAACCTGGGTTGTCCTTGCTGATTGGTGGATAAATTCATCCACCAATAAAAAAATGCTGTCCAGAGTACTGAAACCAAAAAAAGCTTAGATGCCTTCTTTTTCAAATAATGATAGCAAGAGAACGAAGAAAAATTGAAAATAGGAGTAAATTAGAAAGTTGCTTAAAATTTCATGCTCAATCTGAATCACGAAAGAAAATTTTTGGTTACAGTGTCCCTTTAGTTTAGTTGATTTAATTGTAGATAATTGTAGATAGTTTAGTTAATTAATTTATTGATAGTGTAGTGTTAGGTTTAATTGTAACTTAGGTTAGGATTTATTTTACAGGTAATTTTGTAATTATTTTAACTAGGTAGCTATTAAATAGTAAATAACTATTTAATAGCTATTGTACCTAGTTAAAATAAAAACAAAGTTGCCTGTTAAATAAATATAAATCCTAAAATAGCTACAATATAATTATTCATTATATTGTAGCTATATTAGGGTTTATTTTACAGGTAAGTATTTAGCTTTAAATAGGATTAATTTATTTAATAAGATTTATTTTATTTCGTTAGATTTAAATTATATTTAACTTAGGGGGGTGTTAGGGTTAGGGTTAGACTTAGCTTTAGGGGTTAATACATTTATTAGAGAAGAGGCGAGGTCCGGTCGGCAGATTAGGGGTTAATACTTGAAGTTAGGTGTCGGCGATGTTAGGGAGGGCAGATTAGGGGTTAATACTATTTATTATAGGTTTTTTTAGGCGGGAGTGAGGCGGTTTAGGGGTTAATACATTTATTATAGTGGCGGCGAGGTCCGGTCGGCAGATTAGGGGTTAATAAGTGTAGGTAGGTAGCGGTGATGTTGGGGGGCAGATTAGGGGTTATTAAATATTATGTAGGTGTTGGCGATGTTAGGGGCAGCAGATTTAGGGGTACATAGGGATAATGTAGGTTACGGCGGTGTGCGGTCGGCAGATTAGGGGTTAAAATTTTTTATTATAGTGACGCCGATGTGGGGGGACCTAGGTTTAGGGGTGCATAGGTAGTTTATGGGCGTTAGTGTACTTTAGAGCACAGTAGTTAAGAGCTTTATGAACCGGCGTTAGCCCAGAAAGCTCTTAACTCCTGACTTTTTTCTGCGGCTGGAGTTTTGTCGTTAGATTTCTAACGCTCACTTCAGCCAAGACTCTAAATACCGGCGTTAGAAAGATCCCATTGAAAAGATAGGATACGCAATTGACGTAAGGGGATCTGCGGTATGGAAAAGTTGCGGCTAGAAAGTGAGCGTTAGACCCTTTCCTGACTGACTCTAAATACCAGCGGGCGGCCAAAACCAGCGCTGGTTTGGACGGCTAACGCAAAACTCTAAATCTAGGTGATAGTGCTTTGTCTTACGCTCCCTAGATAGGACAAAATATAAGTATCCTAGGTTTTCAATATGCTGCAGATTACCTAAACCTGTTATTTGAGTTGCATTATTTACAGCCTGGTTACAGAATTTGTTTTTGGGCATCTTAAGTAATGAGTGACACAAATAAAGCACAAGTGTTCCACAAAAAAAAGAAAAGGTGTTTAATGTAATTTTAATATTTAATAAAAAAAAGTCTTCAAAAGAACATATTAAATGTTTTTTCATTTTACATCACAACATTATAACCATCATCAATATTGTATAGATTTTTTTTTTAAATATAAAAGTTAATGTTTTTTCTAGATTTAAATAAAGATATAGAGGCCCATTTATCATATCATATCATCCAACAGTGCGGATTAGGTCCGACAGACATCGCTGAATGCAGAGAGCAATACGCTCTCCATATTCAGCATTGCACCAGCAGCTCTTGTGAGCTGCTGGTGCAACGCTGCCCCCTGCAGACTCGCGGCCAATCGGCCTCCAGCAGGGGGTGTCAATCAACCCGATCGTACTCGATCGGGTTTAATTGCGGCGATGTCTGTCCGCCTCACCAGAGCAGATGGACAGGGTTATGGGGCAGTGGTCTTTAGACCGCTGCTTCATAACTGCTGTTTCTGGCGAGCCTGCAGGCTCGCCAGAAACACGGAGCATCAAGCTCCATTCGGAGCTTGATAAATATGCCCCATATGGTTTACAAATTTTAAGGTAATGCTTTGTTTTCTTTCACACATCTATCTCTATATCTATACTATTATCTATCTATCTATCTATCTATCTATCTATATATACAGGGAGTGCAGAATTATTAGGCAAGTTGTATTTTTGAGGATTAATTTTCAATGAACCCAAAAAACTCATTAATATCAAAGCTGAATAGTTTTGTAAGTAGTTTTTAGTTTGTTTTTAGTTATAGCTATTTTAGGGGGATATCTGTGTGTGCAGGTGACTATTACTGTGCATAATTATTAGGCAACTTAACAAAAAACAAATATATACCCATTTCAATTATTTATTTTTACCAGTGAAACCAATATAACATCTCAACATTCACAAATATACATTTCTGACATTCAAAAACAAAACAAAAACAAATCAGTGACCAATATAGCCACCTTTCTTTGCAAGGACACTCAAAAGCCTGCCATCCATGGATTCTGTCAGTGTTTTGATCTGTTCACCATCAACATTGCGTGCAGCAGCAACCACAGCCTCCCAGACACTGTTCAGAGAGGTGTACTGTTTTCCCTCCTTGTAAATCTCACATTTGATGATGGACCACAGGTTCTCAATGGGGTTCAGATCAGGTGAACAAGGAGGCCATGTCATTAGATTTTCTTCTTTTATACCCTTTCTTGCCAGCCACGCTGTGGAGTACTTGGACGCGTGTGATGGAGCATTGTCCTGCATGAAAATCATGTTTTTCTTGAAGGATGCAGACTTCTTCCTGTACCACTGCTTGAAGAAGGTGTCTTCCAGAAACTGGCAGTAGGACTGGTAGTTGAGCTTGACTCCATCCTCAACCCGAAAAGGCCCCACAAGCTCATCTTTGATGATACCAGCCCAAACCAGTACTCCACCTCCACCTTGCTGGCGTCTGAGTTGGACTGGAGCTCTCTGCCCTTTACCAATCCAGCCACGGGCCCATCCATCTGGCCCATCAAGACTCACTCTCATTTCATCAGTCCATAAAACCTTAGAAAAATCAGTCTTGAGATATTTCTTGGCCCAGTCTTGACGTTTCAGCTTGTGTGTCTTGTTCAGTGGTGGTCGTCTTTCAGCCTTTCTTACCTTGGACATGTCTCTGAGTATTGCACACCTTGTGCTTTTGGGCACTCCAGTGATGTTGCAGCTCTGAAATATGGCCAAACTGGTGGCAAGTGGCATCTTGGCAGCTGCACGCTTGACTTTTCTCAGTTCATGGACAGTTATTTTGCGTCTTGGTTTTTCCACACGCTTCTTGCGACCCTGTTGACTATTTTGAATGAAACGCTTGATTGTTCGATGATCACGCTTCAGAAGCTTTGCAATTTTAAGAGTGCTGCATCCCTCTGCAAGATATCTCACTATTTTTGACTTTTCTGAGCCTGTCAAGTCCTTCTTTTGACCCATTTTGCCAAAGGAAAGGAAGTTGCCTAATAATTATGCACACCTGATATAGGGTGTTGATGTCATTAGACCACACCCCTTCTCATTACAGAGATGCACATCACCTAATATGCTTAATTGGTAGTAGGCTTTTGAGCCTATACAGCTTGGAGTAAGACAACATGTATAAAGAGGATGATGTGGTCAAAATACTCATTTGCCTAATAATTCTGCACTCCCTGTATATATATATATATATATATATATATATATATATATATATATATATAAATAAAGAGAGACAGACACAGATTGTGTGTTTTTATTTATATACGTATATATATTTATAAAAGGAGAGATATCAGTTTAAGTACAGACTTCTACAGATTAGAAAGCGCTTCTCATACTGATACAGATTTAAAACGCTTTTGCTTATTTTCCAGACATGTAAAACTTGTGTAATTATATTTAAATGCTTTTGATACAACACAATCTTTGCTCCACCGAGCACTTACTAAACATTAGTTTGTAACCTAACTGGAGTTGGGCAGCTGGTTCAGTCCCCAACAAAGGAAGGGAAAGTACCAGCATGGGACTGCAGCAATCTAAGGGTTAAGGCTGAAGGGAGTGAGATAGGAGAAGAGGGCTGGGTAGAGAAGCTAGTGCAACATGGTTGCTAGTGTAGGGAGGAGCCCCTTACTTACCTTAAAGTAATGTTCACAGCTTCCTGCCCCTCTTTCTCCTTGGATCCTGAAGCAGAGACTTTTTTTGTTGATTCTTCAAGTATTCCTAGGCCTTATTCTTTCCAGCCATCATGCACCTTTCTAGAGGATCAGTCCTGATCAATACGGAAAGATCAGGGTTTATTAACCCTAACGTGTCTGAATGAGAGTGATGAAGGAATGAATGTGGCGGCCGGTAACTTAAGTCTGGATGAGATTCCTATAACCCATGGCAATGCTCATACTCGGGTAAATGTGATTCAAAACACTGTTCATACCGACGTATGCATGAATAATGCTGTAGCAGCGCAAAGCAGTGTGAATGTCTCTGATGTTAGATCTGTAACTGTTGCTCATCCACAACACTCCCTTGTAGTGAATGGAAGGGTGGTTCCAGACAATATAAGCAGTATGGGGGCGCAGCTGATTATTAAGCAAAATTACGCATTAGGGATCACAAATCAATTAATGGAAAATAATACAAATAATTTGATGAATGACTCTCAGATAGGGCATGTAGCTATTAATACTGGTCATTCTTTATTCGGGAATGCAGATCCTCCCATTTCCCATGTGTTCACAGTGCATGCAAATTGTTTTCTCTATTGCAGGGCGTTATTTAGCCAGAGGAGCCTTTGCTGGTCATGGTGACAGCACCTGAGATGACTGCAGCAGCTACCACCTCTGCTCAGACGTCTTCTAGGGCTCCTACAGAGCCTCATACTTCCCAGGTTCCAGACGCTTCTCCAGTTCAGACGGCTTTGGAGTTAGCAGGGCAGGAACCCACATCTTCTGGTATTGGTGAGTCACATGCATTTACACATGACAGAACTGACTCAGTTGACTCCTCCCTTTCTGACTCTGGCTCAGATAGTGACACTTCTTTAGTGTTAAAGGGTAAGGGCCAGAAACACATGGTTAGCATGGTTAAGAAAATGTGCTATGAGTTTCAGTCTGGAGCATATAAGCAGCCAGTCCCAGTGCTATCCTCAGTACCATCGGTAGTTACCCATTCAACCCCTGCTAGTAACCTAGAACAATGCCCTTCTATTAGTTCTATCCCTGCATGGGGATAAAGTCCCTTCCTACATCCCGTCACTTCATGCTCATTTGAAGCCTAATTTAGGATTATTAAAAGAATTCAGCAGGAAAAATAAGTAAATGTTTTTAAATTATCCCCTTAAGCTTACAAACAAAAAGAAAGAAGTTCTGATGGCACAGGACCCAAAAGACTTAAGCGCCCAGAAGCATTAGCGGAATGTCTCATTTGCTTTAGGGTGTTAACATAGTACCCTAGCCAGAACCATGCAGTTTTGAAATACACCAGCAGTATCCACTTGATTTAAAGGAAGTTTAGTGAAGGGGCTTGGAGGGATTATGACATTGATTTTAGGCGTTAGATGGCTGGTAATCCAGTCCTTACATTTGACTTCACAGACACTCATCTGTGGCAATGCCTAGGCCCTCAGAGTTCCCCATCCTCGTCCAACACTTCTGCCCTCAATCCTTTTGTAACCAGAAAGGTAAACATAGAGTTGGAGCTTGCTGGCCATTCCAAGAGAACAGGTGCTATAAGGGTGGAGCCTGGGGCTTCTGACATACCTGTAAGGTCTGCAGTGGTCTCCACCCAGGATGTGAATGCAACAGGAAAAAGGATAGTTCCAACAATAGGCCCCCAGCCAGAAACACTGGCAAAACAAAAAGGCTCCCTCCTCAGTGAAGGCGCTCGCCCTTGAGCCTTGGCTGCGTGATTATCCTGACCACCAGGCTGCTAATCTGCTACTGGACAGTTTTCTATTTTTTTTTAAATAGTTTTTATTGAAGATTTTCAATATTACAGAAAGAAAATGAAAATGATACGTCCCAACAGCGAGTTTAGCCGTGGTACCAATCAGAAATACAAGTCGTTGGTAATACAATCATTACAAAGTTGAGGCATATCTTGTCATGTATAATTTATGATACGTGTCATATGAATGCAGAAGATAGAGGTTACATCAATCAGTGTAGTAAAGGTACACAATCATATCTGTTCCATCACAGACAAGTTCAAACCTGCAAGAGGTATGTGTCATAGTTTAGTGAAATAAATGGAAGTATGTAAAAAATTAGCTTCACACTATAAAAGAAAAATATTTCACGCTAGCCAAATGTGACGTGGCATGAAAGAAATACTAAAGTGTGAAAGGAATACAGAAATATATTCGTTACATCACAGATAAGTGTGAGCATACACATAACAAACGTCTCATTTTCAATTTTTCTTTGGTCTTGTAATAATCTAGACACATATCAAACTTATTTTATAGCATAACAAGAATGAGGGGGTGCTTCAAATGAATCCATACTAATGTAGAAAATAGATCATAAACTGTGGATCATTGTATATAAAGACTATAAGGATAACTAAGAACATATATGAACCACCTAAGTCTGGGTATCTGGTTGAAAAAAACATTCTTTTTTATTGCGGTATGTATCAAGGGTAACCGCGCAATAGGGCTCTGGTCACCATCAAAGGTGCCAGAGCTCTATATGGGGGGGAGGGTGGGTCTGTCCAGCAACAGACCAATAGTTTTCCTGTAATTTCTGGTATTATAGGGATCGATGAATGGCATATTGTAGTAAAGCTAACTGTATGGGTAGGGTTGTCAAGAATGGGAAATACCAGCCCTCCACTAGTCAACCACTGTTGGTAATATGACTAGTTCTCCACATGCGCTATTGTCATTATTTATGAAGTGAATACATTCAATATTTTTGTAAACATCTTTAAGTGTACAAAGAGTAATTTGAGTGAATGAGAAGTACATTCCAAATTGGAAGTAGTCCCAGCGTAAAGCAGTGCCTACCTCCATAGTGGGAGGATGTGATATGGGTTACATTGATTTATATCAAAACACAAATGCATCTGTGCCATTATAATTTAATCCTGTCCTCTGGGTACGGGCCCTATACCCAGTGACAGGCAAGTATCACAATTAAGCAAGGGTCTACAGCTAATAGGGAGGATACCATATTGAACTCCTTGGGACTAGTATATAGTTGGTTTGGTGAATTGATGCAGTACATATAATACCCAGTTATTGAGAGATCGCAAATAAGCACATTCTGTCTTAATGTTGACATATTAATAGATGAGTATAGAAGCCAGCGCATTGGCATATAATAATAATAATAAATATTAGTCTATGTCTATAATTAGTGGTTAAGGTAGTGGTACAAGGGCTTAGTTCACTGTTATTTATAGTGACATAGAGGGTACTTGGGGTATGTCCAGAATCTAACTGGAGTGGATCCCCAATCTCTCATCGTAAAAAACGTAGAAATTGTGTAGGGAATAAACAAATAGGTTACTTCCTGGCCCAAGTTAATATGGATAAAGTATACATAATGAGAGCTATAATTGCTAATAAAATCGTAGACATATTCACATACAGTCTCTCAATCAGTCTCCTGTTAAACAGAGCATTTAACCAAACTAATATATAAATGGAGTGGAAAAGACAATGGCTAGTCTGGATCATTAGTAATCCAGATACCCTCCCATAAAAGTGCATTCAATTGCAGTTAACCCACTTTTGGTATTCTAATCGAATGTTTAGGGCCTATAATACCCGAGTTGCAGAGGGTGATAACTAGACTTTATTTGTTCAAACAAGGAAAATGGATAGAGAGAGAAAAGGTTCCCCCATCACTCAAGACAACAATAATAGTATAATTAAGCAGCTCTGCATTTAGAGGGAATAGATATACTGAAGTCAGTAGATCTAAAACCACAAAATGAGGCAACAAAGAATTCTCTCAACCATGGCATATATAAAATCCGGTAATAGACATACATTAAATTGAACTAGGTTACTAAAGTTATAAAACAAGCATAAACCTTTAAATATCGAATATATCAGAAACAGGTGTCACATAAACCTATTCGACTAGGCATAACCATTTAGCCTTAAAGAAATTAGCGTGTCCATATCCAAGTGTGGATTTCTATAGGGACCAAAACTCAGCTGGTGATTAGAAGAAGATGCCCTCAGTGGAAATGTCACCTCCATCGACCGTGTGAAGATCAAAGAGCTAAGTTCAGTGTCTCCCTAGAAAGTTCAGCCGACTCCAGTATGACTGCATTCACTATGATCCAGATACGTCCTGTCTGCCAGCATCCGGGATAGCAATACCTCCTTGAGGATCACCACCTCCGGGCTCCATGTGTAGTTGTAGTGCAAAGAGTGATATATGGTATGGATTGGACCCCACTGTAATCCGGCTAGAGAGCACCAGCCTTATCTTGTTGCCTTGCCATTTTTTAAGTGCTCTGTATTCTTCTCTCAGCAGACAGTATGGGGTTCAGTAGGACCTGCTTGCGGTCATTAGGAGTCTGCTTACGTATCGCTACCTCATCAGCGACATATTCCAGGCACAAGTCTCTAGTCCCCTTTGTGGAGAGTAAAATCTCGCCCTATGGCGAGCCTTCACTTTGTGCTAAACCGCATGAGTGTGTCACTCAACGTCACATGGGTCGCGTCTGACCTGTCTGTACCAGGTGAGTCCAAAGCAAATTGCAGGAAAGCTGGTATATTTGTAGAAGAGCTCTGATATCCTCCAATAGATAGTGAACAGGTGCCATGAAGATCGTAGGTGCTAAAGTGGAGCTGAGACTCACAAATAGTAGTATGTTGCAGGGATGGTATTTAAGCGTAGCTCTTATATAGCGAGGCATTGCAGTATCTCTATTACCTGCAAATCAAATCTCCCCTGTCCTTGCTAGATTGGTAGCTCCTTGGCTCTGGGATAGATCATATAGGAACCTTTTTCAGTTCGCTATTAAACCTCCTCACAAGGTTAAAAGATGGCCGCTCTCAAAAGGCCTCATCTCATGGCGCCCCAAACTCATGTGGAGTTGCTGGACTCTTCGACGTCCCTTAATCTGCAGATTTCTTATGTAAGATCCATGGGCTAATAGACCCCCTGTAATTTTCAATTTAACTGAGCTGAACAAACAAATATAAAGTAATTAGTTTCATATATATATATATATATATATATATATATATATATATATATATAGCCGGAGCTATGGCAGCATGCGACCGTTCAGAGACAGAGCTAGCTCCACCCCCCCTAAATGTTTTTTTCATCCCTGTGTCCCCAGGAATTATAAATTCGGTTACTCAGCGTAATCTGCATTCAGTATACCAGTATCCTCACATAGTTAAAGATAAACTTGCCAAGGAACTGAGCCTGGGACACATGATTGGTCCCTTTTCCTATTCTCCATTTGTAGACATGGTTGTATCACCTTTGGGTGTAGTCCCTAAGAAAGAGCCAGGGAAGTTTTGCCTAATACACCATCTCTCCTACCCCCTAAAGTGAGTTCAGTGAACAATGCCATTGACCCACAGCTGAGCTCAGCTCTTTCAACAGTGCACTGGAGCTAAAGGAGCTAGGAGAGGTGCTTTGTTGGCAAAATTAGACATAGAATTCGCTTTTCGATTGTTTCCCCTACATCCTGCTGCCTTTCCACTCATGGGATGTATGTTTGATGGTGGTTTCTATGTGGACCACTGCCTTCCTATGGGTTGTGCCATTTCTTGTGCATTGTTTGAGATGTTCAGCATGCTTCTACATTGGGCAGTGGCCCATAGGGTTGGCAGAGATCCCATAGCTCACTACCTGATTTCTTGCTAGTGTGTCATAGAGGTTCGGATGACTGTCTAGGTGTAATGAATGCAATGCGGAAACTCAAGTCCTATTTTGGCTTTCCCCTTGCGGAAGACAAATTTCAAGGTCCCTGCACTTGCTTAACATTTTTGGGAATCGACATCGACATCGATACTGAAAAAATTATATGCACAAGGTGCTGGGATGCTTGTGGCAGTTTGAGCGGCCGCTTCCAGCAAACACATTAACTTGAATCAATTACAGTCCCTCCTTGGACTCTTAATTTTGCGTGCAGAGTCATTCCCATGAGGAGGGTCTTTAATCCCAGGTTAGAGAGAAAGCTTTGTGGCAAATCTAAACCATCAGACAAGATCTGCATTTCAGGGGGCATGGTAGCTGACCTCAAGGTTTGGGAGTATTTCTTAAAGCAATTTAATTGCATTCGCTATTGGCACTCTGATCCTATCTCTAGTCAGCTTTTACACCACTTTACAGATACTGCAGGGTCCTGGGGTTATGGAGTGTACTTTTAGGGGGCATAGAGTGCGGGCCCTTGGCCTGCTAATTGGAAGATTAGAGGGTTAACTCACAATCTCATGCTCCTTGAACTATTTCCCATAGTTTTGGCCATTGAGCTCTGGAGTAAGCAATTTTCAAACAGAATTGTTGTCTTCTGGACAGATAACCTATGTGTCATGAATGCTATCAATGGCCTATCTGTCACCTCAGCCATAGTGGTTTGCTTGTTATGTCACTTGGTCTTACGCTGTCTAGAACTTAAAGGGACAGTCAAGTCCAAAAAAACTTTCATGATTTAAATAGGGAATGCAATTTTAAACAACCTTCCTATTTACTTTTATCACCAATTTTGCTATGTTCTCTTGGAATTCTTAGTTTAAAGCTAATTCTAGGAGGTTCATATGCTAATATATTAGACCTTAAAGACTGCCTCTAATCTAATTGGATTTTGACCACTAGAGAGCATTAGTTCATGTGTTTCATATAGATAACATTGAGGTCATGCACGTGGCGTTACCCTGGAGTGAGCACTGATTGGCTAAAAAGCAAGTCTGTCAAAAGAACTGAAATAAGGGGGCAGTCTGCAGAGGCTTAGGTACAAGATAATCACAGAGGTAAAATGTGTATTTATATAACCGTGTTAGTTATGCAAAACTGGGGAATGGGTAATAAAGGGATTATCTTTCTTTTTAAACAACAACAATTCTGGTGTTGACTGTCCCTTTAACATTCAGTTTCAAGCTCAGCATGTCCCTGGTGTGAATAATGTAATTGCTGATATCCTGTCCAGATTTGATTGGGTGACCTTTAGACGTCTTGCCTTTCTTGCTGAAAGCTTCTAAACCATGGATATCCCTGCTCTCTTTAGTACGTGCTTTACTAGCCCCATCCACTTGGCACTCTTACATGAGACTGTGGAAGGAATGGGACATATTTTGCTGTGACCGGCTGTGGAAGCTGCCGAGGCATCACAAGTCACCCTATATAATTGTCTAGTAAGGCTCTGGATAAAAAGGCGCACGTCAGGGTGCCATTCATTCTCGCTTAGCAGCATTGGCCTTTTTCTACCATACGCTTTCCCTACCTGATCCCTCTAACTCTTTCTTTGTTCATCAAGTAGTAAAGGGCTGAGGTCGTTCTCAACTGCAGCAGAAGGATATTCAGGAGCCCATTACCCATGACCGCTTGGAGAAGCTGGTTGTGGCTTTAGAAGCTGTATGCTCTTCCCCCTATGAGCTCCTTATATTTTGCACAGCGTTGATACTGGCATATTTTGCGGCTCTCCATATAAGTAAACTGGTTTCCCCATCTAGGCAGCATACCAGCAAGGGTTTTCAGCTACAGCACATTAAGGCCTCTTCAGAGTCTATAATACTTTTCCTCCCACTGTCTAAAACTGACCAACAAGGTAAAGGACTCTGGGTCACTATTCATAAGGCACAAGGCTGTTGCTGCCCTGTTCTCCTAGTTAATCAGTTTCTAGAAATTAGACCTAATGTTTGAGGCCCTTTCATCATACATGAGAATGGCACTTCATTGTACCTTTATGAGTTCTGTAGAGTCTTGGCCCATGCAGCTTCTCAGACAGGGCTATATGTTTCAAAAATTTCCCCTCACTCTTTTCGCATAGTTCCATCAACCAATGCAGCTTTATCGGGGTCTTCTACAGACTCTATCAAGCGCTTGGGCAGGTGGCGCTCCAACAGATCCAGGGGTTATGTTCACCCGATTGTTTAAATGTTGTTCACATACATGTTCAAGTTTCTAACGTTATTAGTTTTTTCAGGAGTATCCCAAGGCGCTTGGAGGATATGGATCATGGGGCACTCGTACGTGCATTGGGCATGAACCCATTGTCTGTCCCTTCCCAGGGGTCATAGCCTTGGGTTTTTCCCTGCCAGAGCTTCAATTAGGTGGTTAGATGAGAGGGGGATGTGTTGACCTAGGCTCCCCTCCATTTTATCCAAGGCCCTTGTACATTGGGGTAAACCTCACATTAATATCATGCATCTAGGGGGTAATGATTTAGGTGCTCTCCCTGTCCCGCAGCTTATTAAAATCATGCAGGTGGACATTATCTTGATTAGGACCCGTATTCCCAATGTTATTCTGAGCTGATCTAATATCATCCCTAGACTAGAATGGAGGCACATGTCATCCCACAGTGCAGCGTACAGGGTCAGAAAAAAGATTAATTCCACCATAGGCAGGACTGTCACAGAGCAGGGAGGTTTCTTGATCAGACACAATGCCTTAATAGCCAAAAAGTCAGAGTATTACAGGAGAGATAGGGTTCATCTAGAGAATGTGGCCTTAGATATATTTATTCAGGATATTCGAAGGTCTCTTTTACCCTTCCTGTAAGTCAGGTCGTAGTTTATGTGGTGGCAGTAAGTATATCATCTGAGATGCTATCTTGTGGCGGGAGGTAGCGGCCCTGTTGTGATGGAGAGGGTGAACAGGGGGAGTGATGACCAAACTGCGAGAGGGGTGGTCAGCCTCAGGTGCACACGAGGTGCCCCTCCTTCCCCTTGGGTGGGTCACATGATGTCAGCAACCCCTTAGTAGCATCTCCTTTGAGCAGAGGGGCCCCTCTGCCTTAGTTTCCGTTTGGGCCGCTGACCCCCAGAAGTGCTGGGTTAATTAGCTCTTGCTTGCCGCCATTTTAGCCTATGTGTAGGATTTATAGTTATTTTTTTAATGTTTTTGATAAAAAATTTGACCAGTGACAGTTAAAAATGTTCCCATAAAGAAGTTGTTTATTTATTTAAGTTATAGTTATACATATAGTTATTACCTCTCTGCCGGTAGCAAGTGGTAAGCCTTTAACTCCTTACAAAAACTTTAGAGCAAATATTAAAAATTTCAGGTCACAGGATTTTTAGACAACTCTCGCTTGTAGGGCTTTGACTCTTGTCATGAGTATTTAACAGTTTTGCTTCCAATCATCAGTAGCAGGTGAGTAGAATATAGAGATTGTGGAAAATCCTGGACTGGATTCCTCATCTGTAGCTCTCAGTCATATCTAAACTGTGGAGTGGAACATTATCAAAAAATACAAATAAATAGTTATTCTAGTATATATAAGTTTATACAGACAAATACATGTCAGGATCAAAATAAGTGATCAATTTGCAGCGGTCTCAATCTGGTCTGATATAATGTTTGGACCCGGTCTACTCCAATCAATAGCGATTGTCCCATATAAATAAGGATATAGAGTCATTGAGTGTCTGCAACAATAATATCACCAATAGTATCAGCAAATAATGTCTTAAGAACATAAAGATATAG
This sequence comes from Bombina bombina, assembly GCF_027579735.1. Taxonomy (NCBI): domain Eukaryota; kingdom Metazoa; phylum Chordata; class Amphibia; order Anura; family Bombinatoridae; genus Bombina; species Bombina bombina. Next base: position 248,363,420 of record NC_069502.1, read on the forward strand.
TAATAGCAGAAAGCATCAAAATGCCACTCTATACTGCACCAAATGGCTTGATGAAATGCCGGCTCCAATACAGCTGATGTGCGTGGCGTAACGTGAAGATGGTGGGCGTGTCCTAATGTGTTTCGTAGGATACCTTCCTACTTCATCAGAGGCTGCCCACACTATAAAAGGTCAGTCTTTTTATGCTGGAAGTAAATATTGCACATGATACAGGCTCTCCAATCGCTGTTACTTTCAGTAATTTAAGGAGAGTAACTGATTCATATACACGCAATTACACAAGTAAACCTAAAATTAAAAGGATCTCTTTATTGTTTCCATATGAGATACGTCTGAGTGGAGCTATAACAATATATAAGCTATAATTATTTAGGGCTAACATAGTGTGTAAATAATGTTTAGATACAAATACATCAATACTCAAAAAGAATCATATTAGCCAACTTGTACCACCAATTTATATTATACATAGGGTTATAAACACAGGGAAAGATATATTAAGCTACTTTATATGGTACTCAATAGAAGTGAGTTATTTAGAGCTTAAAGGGGACTAATGCTAAACCAAGAAGCTCCTCTCAGACTAAGTATCTCTCATGAACACACCACAAGCTGATATAAATATATATACACTCTCAAAATACCAAATTAATATTTAAAATATTAAGAAATATAAACAAGAATTTGTTAGTGCATATATATATATATATATATATATATATATATATAAAGGGGGATCCCTATCTAAGGGGTAGGTAAATTAGTTAAACATCCTAGTTAATAAATACAGGTACATATATGTTGTATACATATGTATGCACATACAAAAATAATAAATGAATAAAAATGTACTTGACTAAAAAATGTAATTCACATATAAATAAAAAAGTGTAATTATTTAAAAATATATCAAAGTTATGGGGGATTGTATAGTACCTAAAAAGGCGATTGAGGTCAAAACTAATCTATTAGATGGTTAGTTATCTATCAAGAAGGCTGCAAGGTCTATTTCCCTGTTCATCCCTTCGGTTACATTGACCCCAAAGTCCTAATCCAAAAGGTTTCTCTACGCCTAAGGGTAATAAGTCTATTACCACCCCTAACATACAGTGTGACTCGTTCAATTGCTTTCACTTTCAGTCCACTGGGGTCTTGATTGTGGTGTTCAAAAAAATGTGCTGAAACCCCATGTGTGAGATTATCTTTATCAATATTAACCATATGTTCCCTAAATCATGTCTTTAGGCTCCGTATTGTCCTTCCTATATAGATTTTTCCACATGAACAAGAAAGTTGATATATCACATGTGTACTTTTACAATTTATTGATTCTTTAATTTCATAATTTTTTTGGTCCCTAAGTGAAGTGTGTTGTATTGGGGTCACAGTGAGCACAACTGAGACATCCCTTCCTCCCACATTTAAAGAAACCTTTAGATCTTTTGTGTAACCAATTTATTTGTTTCTTACTGTCCCTCAGTTTACTGGGAGCTAAAATATTCTTCAAGCTTTGATTTTTCTTAAAAATAACATGTGGTTTCTCAGGTAAGACATTCTTTAAAACCGGATCCTGTAAGAGAACAGGCCAGTGTTTCAAAAAAGTTTTTTCTATTTGGCGTGATGCTTGATTGTACTTCGTGATAAACAAGGGTTGATCTTTAGTATATTGTTTATTTCTTTGTTTCCTATTTATTAGATCCATTCTATCTTGGTTTTTGACCTTAGTATAAGCATTTTCTACTAATAATGAATCATACCCTTTGCTTAGAAATCTATTCTTTAAGACCTGTGACTCTTTTTCATATGTATCCACGTCTGTGCAGTTCCTCCTGACTCTCTGGAACTGCCCAAACGGGATATTGCGAATTCATTTTTGATGGTGGCCGCTTTTCGCATGCAGATAAGTGTTGATATCTGTCTCCTTCCTGAAGAGGCCAGTTATGATCGTACGGTCTCTATGTGATAGGGTCAGATCTTAAAAGGTAATAATATCTGCATTATGATACTCAGTAAATCTGAGATTAAGTAAATTTTGATTTACATAAGTCACCAAATCTACTATTTCTGTTTCTCGTCCTTGCCAAATGATCAGGATGTCATCTATAAACGGCACCATTTGACTATATGGGATGAAAATGGGTTGTCTCTAAAGACATACATCTCTTCGCACCATCCCATATACAAATTCGCAAAATTGGGTGCAAATTTAGTCCCCATTGCGGTGCCTCTTATTTGTAAATAGAATTCGCTTTCGAATAGAAAATAATTCTTTTTTAAAATAAACTCAATACTCTTTTTGCTAAATTCTCTTTGATTTGACTCAATATAATTAGTTTTTCTAAAATAATATTTTATCGCCTGTAAACCTAGACCATGTGGAATGGATGTATAGAGGGAAGAAACACCCAGAGTAATCCACATGTATCCCTCTTTCCATTCTATTTTGGAGAGTTGGGTAATCACATGAGTGGTGTCTCTGAGGTAAGACTGTAAACAGGGCACCATTGGTTTGAGTATACTATCAGCATATTGAGAAAGTTTTGTTGTAAGGGACCCAATGCCCGAAACTATGGGTCTACCAGGGGGATCTGTTAGTTGCTTGTGAATTTTGGGCAGGTGGTAGAATATTGCTATGTGTGGTTCAACCACCTGCAAAAACTCAAACTCCGACTTGTCAAGTATACCCAATTCTCTAGCTCTCTCAATCAGGCAGCTATATTGTTCTAGATATTCTTTGGTGGGATTAGACCTAAGTCGGGTATAGGTCTCTTTTTCATTAAGCAAACAATAAGCTTCTCTTAAATAATAAGCTTTGTTTTGTAAAACAATACCCCCTCCCTTATCCGCTTCGCGGATCACAAGCCCTTGATCTTTTTTCAGTCCTTCTAGTGCTTCATTTTCTTTAATGCTCAAATTATTCTCTTTATAGTTATATTTCCTTTTTCAGATCTTTTCTAAATCTTGTAGCACAAGGCTATTAAATACAGGGATATAGTTTCCTTGGGCATGTAATGGGAAAAAGTGGAATTAGGTTTCAAACCCGTATGGTTAACATTTAAATTCAGAGCTTCTAGTTCCAATGCTTGGAGTACTTCCAATGGATTTAGTTGCTCCATTCCATTCAAAACCTCTGCATTATTGCTAACTAATTCTGACAATATATCTAGGGTTATAGACTCCTTGAAAAGGTCCCTTTCTACCTCTGGTTCTAAAATTTCCTCCCTCTCATCATTTTTACTTTCATGAAATCTTTTGAGGGTGAGTTTTCTTGAAAACTTCTGGAGGTCAATAAATAGTTCAAAATACTTGGGGACATTGGAGGTGGCAAAATAGAGTCCCTTCTTCAATACCTCTTCTTCGCACTTATTCACTGTTCTAGATGAGATATTGAAGATTTTTCAATCAAACTCTCTTTTCATTGCCATTCTTTCTCTTTTCTCCTTTTTGAATCAGAGTTCCACCCGTCCCCTACATCCTCTTCTCTTTCTCTTGCCCCTCTTTTCAGGTTTCTCCTGACAGGGGAGTTCCCCGTCTCTAAAAAGACTGATCATCTAAATTTTTGTTGGTTCTAAAGTATTGTCCTAATTTATTTTGTTTCCCTCCATTACCTTCATTGTTTTTATTATAATTTTCAAATTTAGGTCTGGCTCCCAAATGCTTATAAGGACCTCCCCCAGTTTGTTTTTTATTTGGATGTTGGTAAGCTTTAAATTGATGTCCATTCTGTTCTCTAAAGTGATTGGGACTTTGTACATTCAAAATATCTCTAAAAGATCCTCTTCTTTCAAAATTTTTATTTCTATGTTCGAAAGGTTTGTTGTTATCACTATAAGTGTTTATTTTTGGTTCTATTCCCATCCACTGGACCATTTCTATCTGTATTGGAGTAACTGTTATTATCCATCCACTTATTTTGATATTTATTATTATTTTTCTTTTTATTTTTGTTTGTATTCTTAGGATTAAACTTGGGTTGACCGTTAATGTGGAATCTTTTAGATCCTTCTTCCAATACTATATCCCCCCTATCCCCCTGTACAGTATCTGTATTAGTATTTTTACTGTTTGAAGATTCAAGAGCATTCCTACATTTTTTCTTTTTAGTTTTAATTATTTATTTTTTAAATAAAATGATAGACTGTCTGTTTCTATCATCCAAGTCCTTATATCGTGCATCCTCTCCACACTTTTCTAGTTCCCCTTCAATTTCTTTAATTTGTTCAGTTATTGATTTAACTTTCTTATCCCTATATTTAATAGTGATATTAATAAGTTTGGTGGAGCACTCATGAAGGGTGTTTTCCCACTCGGTGTGTAGCTCCACCTCTTCTAACTCAAAAATGCAATTTTATGAAATTTGCAATCCATTAGGTTTGAGACCATTGCTTTTATAATTCTTCAAGGCAATCATGTCATAACAAAGTCTGACTTGCATTTTTGATAATTTCTTTAATTTTTTGAAGAGTAATTCGGGAACCAGAGATTCAGTGGATTCACTAAAGTTGGTTGAGAGGATTCTATTTCTATTTGTGGTGCTAAAATATTGACCATATTTGGCTGTCATTATAACCTGAATTTAGTGTATATCTTAAGATTCTAATATACACTATGGCCTCTATTTATCAAGCTGTCTACTTACCTGCATTCAACAGTAGTGATATCGCAAAGTTAAAATTTTCCGTTCGCGTATGGCGAACGCAAACTTCCGCAAAATTTCATGAACGGGCGAACCGGGCAAACCGCCATTGACTTCAATAGGCAGGCGAATTTTAAAACCCACAGGGACTCTTTCTGGCCACAATAGTGATGGAAAAGTTGTTTCAAGGGTACTAACACCTGGACTGTGGCATGCCGGAGGGGGATCTATGGCAAAACTCCCACGGAAAATTACATAGTTGATGCAGAGTCTGGTTTTAATCCATAAAGGGCATAAATCACCTAACATTCCTAAATTGTTTGGAACAACGTGCTTTAAAACATCAGGTATGATGTTGTATTGATCAGGTAGTGTAAGGGTTACGCCCGCTTCACAGTGACAGACCAAACTCCCCGTTTAATGCACCGCAAACAACCGCAAACAGTCCATTTGCACAACCGCAAACTCCCCATTTGCACAAGGTTGGATACCAAGCTAGCCATGTCCTGTTCCTTGTCCTCACTGATGTCATTGAAGGTCTCTTCCTCCACCCAGCCACATACAACACCAAGGGTCCCCGAAAGGTGACAACAAGCCCCCTAGGACACCTGCTGTGTTTGGTCTTCCACCTCCTCAAAGCCACCTTCCTCCTCTGACTCCTCTTCTTCAGACTCCTCTCTCTGCGTTGCCTCTCTCTGCGTTATTATAAGGTGTGTTAAAGTAGTATTATTCTAATCAGTTTAATCCCTGTTACGTCCCCTATCAGGGGACGTGTATATGGCATGGATTTTAGGAACCGGGAGATGGAAAAAGATGCTTGGTAGGTCCTCCTACTTCAAATTTGGGGCACTGCGCGTGCAATCTAATGTGCCACCAGATAGGAGTGGTGTGTTAAGCAGTACTATTCCTATCAGTTTAATCCCTGTTACATGCCTTTTTTTTTGGTTTGGTTTTTGAAGCCACAGTGCAGCATCAGAGGCCAGAAAAATTTGGCATGTACACATGCCTGAAAAATTAGGTATTGTAGCAGCGGCCAGAAAAATTGATGTTTGTTTCCCAGGCAGAAAGTGCCCTAAAACATTGCGGCTTGAACCCTAGTTGGTGGTGGATAAGTCACGCAAGTCATCCGGCATTCGAAGATAAAATACAGCAGCATGTGGAGCATTTTTTTGCCCAAGGCAGCTCATCTCATCAGACCTTTTTTATTCGAATGTATCGCCCAATGTCAGTCCCTTCAGGATCCATCCCCCATTCATCTTAATAAAGGTGAGGTAATCTAGACTTATTTGACCTAGGCGACTTCTCTTCTCAGTGACAATACCTCCTGCTGCACTGAAAGTCCTTTCTGACAGGACACTTGAAGCGGGGCAGGCCAGAAGTTCTATCGCAAATTGGGATAGCTCAGGCCACAGGTCAAGCCTGCACACCCAGTAGTCAAGGGGTTCATCGCTCCTCAGAGTGTCGAGATCTTCATTTAAGGCGAGGTAGTCTGCTACCTGTCGGTCGAGTCGTTCTCTGAGGGTGGACCCCGAAGGGCTGTGGCAATGCATAGGAGTTAAAAAGCTCTGCATGTCCTCCATCAACAACACGTCTGTAAAGCGTCCTGTCCTTGCGGTCGTGGGAGTCGGAGGATTACTTTCACCTCTTTCCCTGTTAGATTCCCGTTGTGCTGTGACATCACCCTTATACGCTGTGTAAAGCATACTTTTTAATTTATTTTGGTACTGCAGCATCCTTTCCGACTTGCGGTAATTCGGTAACATTTCAGGCACTTTATGCTTATACCGGGGGTCTAGTAGCGTGGACACCCAGTACAGGTCGTTCTCCTTCAGCTTTTTTATACGAGGGTCCCTCATCAACAGGCACGACAGCAAGAAAGACCACATTTGCACAAGGTTGGATGCCGAGCTACTCATCCTGTTCCTCATCCTCAGTGATCTCACTGAAGGTATCTTCTTCCCCCCAGCCACATACAACACCACGGGTCCCAGATAGGTGACAACGAGCACCCTGGGATGCCTGTTGTGGTTGGTCTTCCTCCTCCTCCTCAAAGCCACATTCCTCCTCTGACTCCTCTTCCTCACAATCCTCTTCCAGCGTTGCCGCAGGTCCAGCAAGCGATGCTGATAAGGCTGTTTCTGGTGGTGATGGTGACCACAACTCTTCCTCTTCCTCTTCACGCTCATCTACAGCCTGATCCAGCACTCTTCGCAGGGCACGCTCCAGGAAGAAAACAAATGGTATGATGTCGCTGATGGTGCCCTCGGTGCGACTGACTAGGTTTGTCACCTCCTCAAAAGGACGCATGAGCCTACAGGCATTGCGCATAAGTGTCCAGTAACGTAGCAAAAAAATTCCCAGCTCCGTAGAGGCTGTCCTAGCACCCCGGTCATACAAATACTCGTTAACGGCTTTTTCTTGTTGGAGCAGGCGGTCGAACATTTGGAGTATTGAATTCCAACGTGTCGGGCTGTCGCAAATAAAGCGCCTCACTGGCATGTTGTTTCGCCACTGGATATCTGAAAAGTGCGCCATGGCCGTGTAGGAATGCCTGAAATGGCCACACACCTTATTGGCCTGCTTCAGGATGTCCTGTATGCCTGAGTACTTATGCACAAAGCGTTGTATGATCAGATTACACACATGTGCCATGCACGGCACATGTGTCAACTTCCCCAATTTCAATGCCGCCACCAAATTACTTCCGTTGTCAGAAACCACTTTGCCGATCTCCAGTTGGTGCGGAGTCAGCCACTGATCCACCTGTGCGTTCAGGGCGGACAGGAGTTCTGGTCCGGTGTGACTCTCTGCTTTCAGGCAAGTCAACCCCAAGATGGCGTGGCACTGCCGTATCCGGGATGTGTAATAGTACCTGGAAATCTGGGGGGGTGCCGTTGATGTGGAGCAAGACGCAGCAGCAGAAGAGGACTCAGCTGAGGAGGTTATGGAAGAGGATGGAGTAGGAGGAGTAGAGGAGGTGGCAGCAGGCCTGCCTGCAAGTCGTGGCGGTGTCACCAACTCCTCTGCAGAGCCACGCATTCCATGCTTGGCAGCCGTCAGCAGGTTTACCCAATGCGCAGTGTAGGTGATATACCTGCCCTGACCATGCTTTGCAGACCAGCTATCAGTGGTCAGATGGACCCTTGCCCCAACACTGTGTGCCACACATGCCATTACTTCCTTTCGCACAATCGAGTACAGGTTGGGGATTGCCTTTTGTGCAAAGAAATTTCGGCTGGGTACCTTCCACTGCCGTGTCCCAATAGCTACAAATTTTTTGAATGCCTCAGACTCCACCAGCTTGTATGGTAAAAGCTGGCGGGCTAAGAGTTCAGACAAGCCAGCTGTCAGACGCCGGGCAAGGGGGTGACTTTGTGACATTGGCTTCTTACACTCAAACATGTCCTTGACAGACACCTGACTGTGGGCAGATGAGCAGGAACTGCTCCGGAAGAGAGACAGAGTGGCGGATGGTTGAGAAGGGGCAAGGAGGACAGCAGTGGTTGACGTGGCTGAAGATGCTGGACCAGGAGGAGGATGGATGGCGGCTTTGAGTTTGTGTGCTACTTGTACTCATGTGTTGATCCCATAGGCAAAGCAAAGCAGTTGTACCTAGGTGGGTGTTGTACTTCCCACGACTCAGTTTCTTTTGGCATATTTTGCAAATGGCATCGCTGTTGTCAGAGGCAGACACACAAAAAAAATGCCACACTGCTGAGCTCTGCGATGACGGCATTCTGGTGGTGGCAACAGCATGCTTTGATTGGCGTGCTGTATGGCTGAACCTGGGTGCCGATGCATGCTGTCTGACTGTGCCACTATCTCCTTGCAACGACCTCCCCCTGCTTCCAACTTGTCTCCTCCTCCTCCTCTCTGTCTCCCCATCTGAACTTTCCCCCTGTTCTTCTTCTCTTCTAGTGGGCACCCACGTGACATCCACAGACGCATCATCATCATCAACCGCTTCACTTGTATCTGACAAATCAACAAAGGAAGCAGCAGCGGGTACAACATCATCATCATCACACCATACGTCCATTTCTGTAATGCTGCCTGACTGAGACATATCACTGTTATCTACATCCTCTGTCAATGATGGTTGCGCATCACTCATTTCTTCCAACTGATGTGTAAATAATTCCTCTGACAGATCAAGTGTAGCGGCTGTGGTGGTAGTGTTGGTGGTGGCAGCAGGCGGGCGAGTGGTAACTTGAGAGGTGCTTCCCGAAGATAAGCTGGAGGAGGATGGTGCGTCAAGGTTCCGAGCGGAAGCTATAGAAGATTGGGTGTCCTGTGTTAAAAAGTCAACTATGTCCTCAGAACTTTTCGAGTTCATGGTACGTGGCTTCTGAACACTGGGCATTATTCTAGGGCCAAAGGGAATCACAGCACCATGACCACGACGGCACCTGCGGGGTGGCCTGCCTCTGCCTGTCATTTTTTTTTAAATGTACACTTACACTACTATTAAACAAGATATGAGTGGTGGCACTGGGCAAGTGGGCACAGTATACGCTGTGAGTCTGACACAAAAAAGCAGACTGATGTTTCACAGTCCAAAAAGTTTTTATTTTTTTAAATGTACACTTACACTACTATTAAACAAGATATGAGTGGTGTCACTGGGCAAGTGGGCACAGTATACTCTGTGAGCCTGACACAAAAAAGCAGACTGATGTTTCACAGTCCAAAAAGTTTTTGTTTTTTTAAATGTACACTTACACTACTATTAAACAAGATATGAGTGGCGGCACTGGGCAAGTGGGCACAGTATACGCTGTGAGCCTGGCACACACGCTGGCAGGCAGGCAACTGCAATTAGATTACACTAGCAGACTGATGTTTCACAGTCAAATTTTTTTTTTTTTTTAAATTTACACTACTGTTACACCAGATATGAGTGGTGGCACTGGGCAAGTGGGCCTTGCACACACGCTGGCAGGCAGGCAGGCAACTGCAATTAGATTACACAAGCAGACTGATGTTTCACAGTCAAAAAAGTTTATTTTTTTTTAAATTTACACTACTGTTACACCAGATATGAGTGGTGGCACTGGGCAAGTGGGCCTGGCACACACGCTGGCAGGCAGGCAACTGCAATTAGATTACACAAGCAGACTGATGTTTCACAGTCAAAAAGGTTTTTTTTTTTAAATTTACACTACTATTACACCAGATATGAGTGGTGGCACTGGGCAAGTGGACACAGTATACGCTGTGAGCCTGGCACACACGCTGGCAGGCAGGCAACTGCAATTAGATTACACTAGCAGACTGATATTTCACAGTCAAAAAAGTTTTTTTTTTTTAAATTTACACTACTGTTACACCAGATATGAGTGGTGGCACTGGGCAAGTGAGCCTGGCACGCACGCTGGCAGGCAGGCAACTGCAATTAGATTACACTAGCAGACTGATGTTTCACAGTCAAAAAAGTTTTTTTTTAAAATGTACTCTACTGTTACACCAGATATGAGTGGTGGCACTGGGCAAGTGGGCACAGTATACGCTGTGAGCCTGGCACACACGCTGGCAGGCAGGCAACTGCAATTAGATTACACTAGCAGACTGATGTTTCACAGTCAAAAAAGTTTTTTGTTTTAAATTTATACTACTGTTACACCAGATATGAGTGGTGGCACTGGGCCTGGCACACACACTGGCAGGCAGGCAACTGCAATTAGATTACACAAGCAGACTGATGTTTCAATGTCAAAAAAGTTTTTTTTTTTTTAAATTTACACTACTGTTACACCATATATGAGTGGTGGCACTGGGCAAGTGGGCCTGGCACACACCCTGGCAGGCAGGCAACTGCAATTAGATTACACAAGCAGACTGATGTTTCTTAGTCAAAAAAGTTAGTTTTTTTTAAATTTACACTACTGTTACACCAGATATGAGTGGTGGCACTGGGCAAGTGGGCACAGTATACGCTGTGAGCCTGGCACACACGCTGGCAGGCAGGCAACTGCAATTAGATTACACTAGCAGATTGATGTTTCACAGTCAAAAAAGTTTTTTTTTTTTAAATTTACACTACTGTTACACCAGATATGAGTGGTGGCACTGGGCAAGTGGGCCTGGCACACACGCTGGCAGGCAGGCAACTGTAATTAGATTACACTAGCAGACTGATGTTTCACAGTCAAAAAAGTTTTTTTTTTTTAAATTTACACTACTGTTACACCAGATATGAGTGATGGCACTGAGCAAATGGGCCTGGCACACATGCTGGCAGGCAGGCAACTGCAATTAGATTACACTAGCAGACTGATGTTTCACAGTCAAAAAAGTTTTTTTTTTTTAATTTACACTACTGTTACACCAGATATGAGTGGTGGCACTGGGCAAATGGGCCTGGCACACATGCTGGCAGGCAACTGCAATTAGATTACACTAGCAGACTGATGTTTCACAGTCAAAAAAGTTTTTTTTTTATAATTTACACTACTGTTACACCAGATATGAGTGGTGGCACTGGGAAAGTTGCTTGGCAGGCAGGCAACTGCAATTAGATTAAACAGGAAGAAAAAAAAACAGACTGATGTTCTAGCCCTAAAAAGGGCTTTTTGGGGTGCTGTCCTTACAGCAGAGATCAGATGAGTCCTTCAGGACTGTAGTGGACACTGAATACACTAGCCTAGCTATCAATTTCCCTATTAAATCAGCATCAGCTACACTGTCCCTTCTCTCACTAAGAATGCAGCTTCCAAATGAATCTAAAATGGATGCAGTCCAGGAGGTGGGAGGGTCTGGGAGGGAGTGTCTGCCGCTTATTGGCTGTAATGTGTCTGCTGACTGTGAGGTAAAGGGTCAAAGTTTACTCAATGATGAATAGGGGGTGGATCGAACATTGCATATGTTCGCCCGCCGCGGCGAACGCGAACATGCTATGTTCGCCGGGAACAATTCGCTGGCGAACTATTCGCGACATCACTATTCAACTGCACCAATACGCTCGCCTAATAGCCTAACATCGCTGCTGCGGACCTAAATACGTTCGCCAAATTTATCAAGAAAGCTATCAAAAAGCCGCACACCAAGTACGAAGCGATGAGCAGCGGACTGTTGTTAACTAACAGTCATTGATCTCGCTGCTCTTTGGCTTATTCGCAGCTTTCTTGCTATACTGTCACTAAGCACCCACACTATACTATACTGTGTACCCCCTAACCGCCGCTCCCGGAGCCCCATGCAACTAAATAAAGTTATTAACCCCTAAACCGCCGCTCCCGGAGCCCACTGCAACTCTAATAAATATATTAACCCCTAAACCGCCGCTCCCGGAGCAAACCGCAACTCTAATAAATATATTAACCCCTAAACTGCCACTCCTGGATCCTGCCACCACCTCCATTATACCTATTAACCCCTAATCTGCCGCCCCCTATACTGCCGCCACCTACATAAAGTTATTAACCCCTATCCTGCCGATCCCGGACCCCGACGCAACTAAATTGTTTAACCCCTAAATTGCCTCTCCCGGAGCCTACCGCCACCTACATTATATTTATTAACCCCTAATCTGCCCCCCCTAAACCGCCACCACCTACATTATATTTATTAACCCCTAAACCTAAGTCTAACCCTAACACCCACTAACTTAAATATAATTTAAATACATCTTATTAAAATAACAATAATTAAATAAATTATTCCTATTTAAAACTCAATACTTACCTATAAAATAAACCCTATGATAGCTACAATATAATTAATAATTACATTGTACCTATTTTAGGATTATTTTTTATTTTACAGGCAAGTTTGTATTTATTTTAACTAGGTAGAATAGTTATTAAATAGTTATTAACTATTTAATAGCTACCTAGCTAAAATAAATACAAAAGTACCTGTAAAATAAATCCTAACCTAAGTTACAATTACACCTAACACTACAATTAAATAAATTAAATTAATTAACTACAATTACCTACAATTAAATACAATAAAATAAAATAAAAAAGTACAAACCCCCCCCCACTAAATTACAGAAAATAAAAAAAATTACAAGAATTTTAAACTAATTACACCTAATCTAAGCCCCCTAATAAAATACAAAAGCCCCCCAAAATAATAAAAAATCCCTATCCTATACTAAATTACAAATAGCCCTTAAAAGGGCTTTTTGTGGGGCATTGCCCCAAAGTAATCAGCTCTTTTAACTGTAAAAAAAGAAATACAACCCCCCAACATTAAAACCCACCAACCACACACCCAACCCTACTCTAAAACCCACCCAAACCCCCCTTAAAAAAACCTAACACTAACCCCCTGAAGATCACCCTACCTTGAGCCGTCTTCACCCAGCCGGGCACAAGTGGACCTCCAGAGGTGTCAATTATTGGGACCTCCAGAGGGGCAGAAGTCTTCATCCGATCCGGGCAGAAGAGGACCTCCAGACGGCACAAGTCTTCATCCAGCCGGCATCTTCTATATTCATCCATCCGGAGCGGAGCGGGTCCATCTTCAATCCATCCGACGCAGAGCATCCTCTTCAATCGACGTCCTAATGAAGAATGAAGGTTCCTTTAAATGACGTCATCCAAGATGGCGTCCCTTCAATTCCGATTGGCTGATAGGATTCTATCAGCCAATCGGAATTAAGGTAGGAAAAATCCTGTTGGCTGATCCAATCAGCCAACAGGATTGAGCTGACATTCTATTGGCTGCTCCAATCAGCTAATAGAATGCAAGCTCAATCCTATTGGCTGATTGCATCAGCCAATATGATTTTTCCTAGCTTAATTCCGATTGGCTGATAGAATCCTATCAGCCAATCGGAATTGTAGGGGCGCCATCTTGGATGACGTCATTTAAAGGAAACTTCATTCTTCGTTTGGACATTGATGGAAGAGGATGCTCCATATCGGATGGATTGAAGATGGACCCGCTCCTCTCCGGATGGATGAAGATAGAAGATGCTGGCTGGATGAAGACTTGTGCCCGTCTGGAGGTCCTTTTCTGCCCGGATCGGATGAAGACTTCTGCCCCTCTGAAGGTCCACTTGTGCCCGGCTGGGTGAAGACGGCTCAAGGTAGGGTGATCTTCAGGGGGTTAGTATTAGGTTTTTTTAAGGGGGGTTTGGGTGGGTTTTAGAGTAGGGTTGGGTGTGTGGGTGGTGGGTTTTAATGTTGGGGGGGTATTTCTTTTTCTACAGGTAAAAGAGCTGATTACTTTGTTGCCCCAGGGCTATTTGTAATTTAGTATAGGGTAGGGATTTTTATTATTTTGGGGGGCTTTTTTATTTTATTAGTGGGCTTTGATTAGGTGTAATTAGTTTAAAATTCTTGTAATTTTTTTTTTTTTTTCTGTAATTTAGAGGTTTTTTTGTACTTTAGTTTATTTTATTGTATTTAATTGTAGGTAATTGTATTTAATTAATGTAATTTATTTAATTGAAGTGTTAGGTGTAATTGTAACTAAGGTTAGGATTTATTTTACAGGTACTTTTGTATTTATTTCAGCTAGGTAGCTATTAAATAGTTAAAAACTATTTAATAACTATTCTACCTAGATAAAATAAATTCAAACTTGCCTGCAAAATAAAAATAAATCCTAAAATAGCTACAATGTAATTATTAATTATATTGTATCTACATTAGGGTTTATTTTATAGGTAAGTATTTAGTTTTAAATAGGAATAATTTAGTTAATAATAGTAAATTTATTTAGATTCATTTAAATAATATTTAAGTTAGGGGGGGTGTTAGGGGTAGGGTTAGACAGGTTTAGGGGTTAATAAAATTAATATAGTGGCGGCGGTGTGGGGGGGCAGATTAGGGGTTAATAAATATAATGTAGGTGGCGGCGGGGTCCGGGAGCGGCAGTTTAGGGGTTAATAACTTTATTTAGTTGCGACGGGGTCCGGGAGCGGCGGTTTAGGGGTTCATAAGTATAAAGTAGGTGGTGGCAGTGTAGGGGGGGCAGATTAGGGGTGTTTAGACTTGGGGTACATGTTAGGTGTAGACATTTCCCATAGGAATCAATTGGATATTGGGCAGCAGCGAACATAAGCTTTTTCTGCTGTCAGACTCCCATTGATTCCTATGGCATCCGCCGCCTCCAGGATTGAAAACCAGGTACACTGGGCCGGAAAAGTGGCAAGCGTACCTGGTAGGATCTTGATAACTTCCAAAAATAGTCAGATTGTGCCGAACTTGCGTTCGGAACATCTGGAGTGGCGTAACCATCGATCTGTGTCAGACTGAGTCTGGCGGATCATATGTTACGTCACAAAATTCTACTTTTGCCGGTCTCTAGCCTTTGATAACTAAGGCGAATCAGGCTCGCCACAAATACTCTGCGGAATTCCAGCGTATTTGCTGTTGACAGCTTGATAAATAGAGGCCTATAGCTTCAAAACCGCAATAGTAAAACAAATTATGAAAGTTATAGATGTACCACTAAATACTAAACCTACCAAAGAGTTTTATTTATAATAACGCGTATGAATAAAGATATTTAAATCTTTAGATCCTATATCAGTGATTGCTTGAAAAAATGTGTAGAAGTATAATTATGGAAAATATATATATTGGAAAAGGGTAGTACAACTCAATATATATATATATATATATATATATATATATATACAGTCTAGGATAAAATATACCTAGTCAGTGATTCTTATTCATGTGGTAGGATGGCAAAAAACAGCACAGTATAATAAATAGAACAATACAGTAAGAAATATAAATCAATGCAATAAAAGGTTTTGAAACTCAAGTAAAAATTGTATAAATCTACAAATACACACAGGTCAGCTCCTACTATACCAGAGTAAAGAAAAGTGTATCACCACCTCTCATATATACAAATATATTAAAAGAACAACACATAGGAGCACCCCATGGCATTTAAATAGCAATAGAAAAAAAGGATATAACTTCTTTAGGAGATATCCAGATAAAGGAAGTCACAAATAGAGGGTTGCTGCCGCTTCACCAAAACACAGCACTGGAAGCTGGATACAGCTAAATACAAAAACACAGAGAAAGAAAGGCGCAAACCCCTCTAAGTGAAGTACATTAAAGCAATTGTGGTTTTATTAAAACACAAATGCACACTCACACTATAATCCCTCAAACATATGAGGTATGATAAAAGAACATAAAAAATAAATAAGTGATCAATTTGCAGCGGTCTTAATCTGGTCTGATGTTTGGACCCAGTCTCCTCCAATCAATAGCGATTGTCCCATATAAATAAGGATATAGAGTCACTGAGTGTCCGCAACAATAATGTCACCAATAGTATCAGCAAATAATGTCTTAAGAACATAAAGATATAGTAATAGCAGAAAGCATCAAAATGCGACTCTATACTGCACCAAACAGCTTGATGAAATGCTGGCTCCAATACAGCTGATGTGCGTGGCGTAACGTGAAGACGGTGGGCGTGGCCTAATACATTTCGTAGGATACCTTCCTACTTCGTCAGAGGCTGCCCACACTATAGAATGTCCGTCTTTTAATGCTGGTAGTAAATATTGCACATGATACAGGCTCTCCAATCGCTGTTACTTTTGGTAATTTAAGGAGAGTAACCGATTCATATACATGCAATTTCACAAGTAAACCTAAAACTAACATTAAAAGGATCTCTTTATTGTTTCCATATGAGATACGTCTGAGTGGAACTATAACAATATATAACCTACAATTACTTAGGGCTAACATATTGTGTAAATAATGTTTAGATACAAATACATCACCTTCATTCTTCGTTAGGACATTGATGGAAGAGGATGCTCCACATCGGATGGATTGAAGATGGACCCGCTCCTCTCCGGATGGATGAAGATAGAAGATGCCGGCTGGATGAAGACTTGTGCCCGTCTGGAGATCCTCTTGTGCCCGGCTGGGTGAAGACGGCTCAAGGTAGGGTGATCTTCAGGGGGTTAGTATTAGTTTTTTTTTTAAGGGGGGTTTGGGTGGGTTTTAGAGTAGGGTTGGGTGTGTGGGTGGTGGGTTTTAATGTTGGGGGGGTTGTATTTCTTTTTTTACAGGTAAAAGAGCTGATTACTTTGGGGCAATGCCCCGCAAAAAGCCCTTTTAAGGGCTATTTGTAATTTAGTATAGGGTAGGGATTTTTATTATTTTGGGGGCTTTTTTATTTTATTAGTGGGCTTTGATTAGGTGTAGTTTAAAATTCTTGTAATTTTTTTTATTTTCTGTAATTTAGTGGGGGGTTTTTGTACTTTAGTTTATTTTATTGTATTTAATTGTAGGTAATTGTAGTTAATTAATTTAATTTATTTAATTGAAGTGTTAAGTGTAATTGTAACTAAGGTTAGGATTTATTTTACAGGTACTTTTGTATTTATTTTAGCTAGGTAGCTATTAAATAGTTAATAACTATTTAATAACTATTCTACCTAGATAAAATAAATACAAACTTGCCTGTAAAATAAAAATAAATCCTAAATACAGCTGATGTGCGTGGTGTAACGTGAAGACGGTGGGCATGGCCTAATACATTTCGTAGGATACCTTCCTACTTCGTCAGAGGCTGCCCACACTATAGAAGGTCCGTCTTTTAATGCTGGAAGTAAATATTGCACATGATACAGGCTCTCCAATTGCTGTTACTTTTGGTAATTTAAGGAGAGTAACTGATTCATATACATGCAATTTCACAAGTAAACCTAAAACTAACATTAAAAGGATCTCTTTATTGTTTCCATATGAGATACGTCTGAGTGGAACTATAACAATATATAACCTATAATTATTTAGGGCTAACATATTGTGTAAATAATGTTTAGATACAAATACATCAATACTCAAAAAGAATCATATTAGCCAACTTGTACCGCCAATTTATATTATACAAAGGGTTATAAACTTAATTTAACTATGTATTAACATGGAGAACAATATATTAAGCTTCTTTATATGGTACTCAATAGAAGTGAGTTATTTAGAGCTTAAAGGGGACCAATGCTAATCCAAGGAGCTCCTCTCAGACTAAGTATCTCTCATGAACAAACCACAAGCTGATATAAATATACTGTATATACACTCTCAAAATACCAAATTAATATTTAAAACATTAAGAAATATAAAAAAGAATTGGTTAGTGCATGTATATATATATAAAGGGGGACACTTATCTAAGGGGTAGGTAAATTAGTTAAGCAAGTGAAATATGTCTTTTTCTATGGTATACAGGTATGCCATTGTGTTCAGGATTTCAGACCTAAGCAATGTTAGTTTTGATGGAGGAAAAAAGGAATATGCATGATAGGCTGTGATGCATAGGGAGGGTGTGTAAGCCTACATGAAGAAGGGCTATAGTGGGTTTTCTAGGTACAGGAATCTTCAATTTGGAGAGGGCTAAGAAACACAACTTCCAAATGGGTTTAATTTTTGGGCACTCCCACCATATATGGAGCATGTCTCCTGGACGGCCACAATGACGCCAACAGAGAGGGGAAGCTTCCGGGAACATTTTGGATAATCTAGGGGGACATAGTACTAATGAGAAATGACTTTATAGCATGTCTCAAACATCGTTATACAGTGTAGTGTTTTCTTAGTTAGTGTGAGAGTTCGTTGCCGTGTTTCTGGTGGGATGTTAGTGTGTAGAAGGGCGTCCCATCTATGTAAGTGGGTTGCTAATTCAGGAGGTGTGGTACCTTCTAACAAGTTATAGTGTGTTGATAATGGTTTGGATAGCCTGCGACCCCTGCACCAGATGGAATCCCAGGGGGTAAGGGGGTGAGAGGATTTGGGGACAAACCTCCAACTTGTGAGGAAGCTTTTAATCCTAGTGAGTTCAAAATGGAGAAAGGGGGCAATATTAATAGGGTTTTCTAATCAAGTTTAATGAAGTTACCCTGGGGAGCGATTGACCAAAAGTCTGAAACTTGCTTAAAGCCTAGACGAATCCAAGTGTTGGGGTGGGTTTCCGCCAAGCCAGTCAGTAGGCTGGCTACAGAGGTAATTGGAGATGGATGAGGCGTTATTAGATGGCGGTGATGGATCTTATGCTAAACAGAAAGGCATTCAATAATTATGGGGTTTGTAATTCCGAGAGTTCTGCGACTATGGGCTGGAGTCCATATCAAGTCTCTAAGGAGTATCTTGAAGGGGAGTGAGGCCTGTTCAATGTCCCTCCATTTATCATGCGATTGGATTACCCCCCATTGAGATATATGCGTGAGCATTGTTCCCTCATAATATTTTACAATAGCTAAGCCTCCTAGGAATATAGAATATTGTAAGGTTTTGTGGGCAAATTTAGGAGGTTTTCCCTGCCAAATGAACTTTGTGAATTCACTTTGGAATTGCAGAAGAAGGTGCATGGGTACCCTAATTGGGAGGCATCTAAAAAGGTATGTGAGTTTTGGAAGAAAATACATTTTAAGGGATGTAATTCGGCCTATCCAAGAAATGGATTTGTGGTTCCATTTATGCTTCAAGGTTCTCAACTCTGCTAAAAGGGGAAGATAGTTGTCTTTAACCATCTGAGGTACACTGTTGAACAGTTTTATCCCAAGGTGTGTAACTTGTTTGGTCAACCAAGTAAAGTTAAATTTATTTTTTAAATGAAGAATATAGTCTTGGGAGTATCCCCACCAGTATATCTCAGTTTTTGATGTATTACGTTTATAAAAGGATAGGTTACCAAATATCTTAAGGATTTCCATGAGTCTAGGAATAGTGTGTGCTTGGTCAGAAGAGAATATGGAAATATCATCAACAAATAATGCTACTGTGTTTTTTCCAAATAACGTGATTACTTCTAGTCTCTGTTCAGAGTGTATCTGTTCAGCTAAGGGTTCAACTGCCAGGGCAAATAGAAGGGGGGACAGGGGGCAGCCCTGTCTAGTGCCATTGGAAATCAGGAATGGTAGCTATTGGAAACCCAGTCCCTTAACTTTGACTGATGGTGTGGCGTAAAGGGCTTGGATAGCAAGACAAATTGTAGAAGGGAACTTCAAAGCCTTTAAAGTTTCCCAGAGCTAGGCCCATCAGATTTGATCAAAAGCCTTCTCAGCATCTAAAGAGATGGCTGAGAAAGGCTTGTTCATTCTGGTGGATTCAGAGATTACGTTGATAAGACACCTAGTGTTATCCGGGCCTTCTCTATTATGGATTAATTCTACCTGATCTGGGTCAATTAAGCTAGGTAGCAGCTTACAGATATGATTCGCCAGAGTGGGTTCTTTATTTGACTTTGGGATTGTGACAATGGTGGCCTCTGAGAATTCTTTTTTTAAAGCTGCCCTCCTCTTTCGCTACATCGAATAATCTGAGAATCAGGGGAGATAGTTTGTGTGTATATGTCTTGTAGAAATAAGCAGGAAATCCATCCAGCCCAGGGGCCTTAAAAGGTTTCAGGTTTTTAATGATTTTTAAAATTTCTAATAGAGTGAAGGGGGTAGTATGCGTGTCTTGTTGTTCGGTCATAAGAGTCGGTAGGTTCAGTGAGTTTAGGAGGAACTGTTGGAAGCGGGGTTAATATTCTCCTCATTTTCAATGTTATATAATTTTGAATAGAATTCTGTGAAGCAGTCTCCTATTTGTGAAGGCAGTGTAAATGTTTTTTTGTCTTGTTGGATTTGATGGATTCGAGAAGTGTTAGTCCGATGACGTAGTTTATTGGCCAACATAGTGTCAGCCTTATTACCCTTATGGTAAAATATTTGTTTGAGTTTAGCTAGATTTTGCTGTGTTCTGCGCAATTCTAATTGGCTGATATGAGTTTGAATGGCAGTGATTTGCGCAGTTGTGTCTTCTGTTATGCTGGAGCGGTTGGAAGTCTCTAGTTCTCGAAGCTTGCTATGGGCTAGAGTAAGTCCAGCAAGCTTTTTTAGGCGAAACTGTTTGCGGATAATGAATCCTCTTATGACCGCTTTAACAGCCCCCAGAGTGTGTCGTCTTTTGTCTGTGCATTGTCATTTCATTGGATAAGCTCTATGATGTCTTGTCTCAACTGTTCCCTAAAAGGGATGTCCGATAAGATGCTACGAGGTAAGCTCCAGGCAGTCCTGAGTTTGGGGCTGTCAGTGGATCGTAAGTCAGCCAGGACTTGATCATGGTCTGACCAAGGGCAGAAAGAAATGTTAGTGTGAGTAAATGAGTCTAAGGTTTCAAGTAGGCAGAATATATGGTCTACTCTGGAATGTGTTTTATGCGGATGGGAGAAGTGCGTATAATCTCTGTCTTTTGGGTGAAGAGATCTCCAAATATCATAATATCCAAATTGAGACATAATGGTTCTGAAATGTGAAGAAAGGAGTTCAGACTGAGCCTTTTTTTTAGTTGGGGGTCACTGTTTTGCGGTCATATTAAATTCTCCTGCCAGGATAACTCTACCCTGTCTGAATCATTTCACTAGTTGCAGGATTTTCCTGAGGTATGTGGACTGGCGTGTGTAAGGTAGGTAAATTGATACTAACGTATGTATCACATGATCGAGTTTACACACTAAGAAGGCCTGAGGGTCTCTAATCACCAGGATTTGTTTGATTGCTAGTCTTTTGTGTACTAAAATAGCTGTCCCTCTAGCTTTTTTAGTAAAAGGAGAATGTTCTATGGTCATGTAAGTATGTGAGTGAAATCTGTGGGGAGTGTCTAACTGCCAGTGAGTCTCCTGACAGAACACCACATCTGGGTTAAGAAATTTAAGAGAGTGAGCTAAGAGACTACGTTTGAAAGGGGAATTGAGGCCCCTAATGTTATGAGTAAAGAAGGCAATTCATTTATAATTGTGATTATAATGCCTTAAAATGGGAGGGGTTATAAATTTGAAATATGGTCGTCCTGAGTTGGATGTTTGGGTAGTCAGGGATGGGAAATAGGGGTAGTAGGGCGGGAAAGATTAGTCTACAATTTAGGTCTATGTAATGTATCAATAAAATGAGGTAGAAATAATCCACCTAGGTGGAACCCTGGCATGGGCTACCCTATGTGGGTGGGGGGCAGAATAGGTGGGAGCTAATATCACAAGCACCGCTCCAGATATAAACAATTCAATAGAAAAGAGTAACATTAGTCAACTAAGCATACATATTTTAACAACATTTACTGGACAGCACCAATGGTGTCAAGGAAAATCAAAAGAAAAGTAACAATGGTAACCCTCCATCGAGGCAACTCTGTCATATATCAAGTACTATGCCAACCTTGCTCCATACTAGAAAAAACAGAAAAAAACTATGTAAACAGATAATCATGTCAACTTAAGTTGTGTATTACAACTTGATTCTGTTGACCAGCACCAGGGGTGACCCTATCATCACAGAGTCATCTTCTACTACTCGTAGAGACAAGTGCACTCAATAGAGGGAAAATATTCAGATACTAAAACATGGCCTGAACTCAGGGCGGAAGAGTATGAGGAAAGTTCTGGCATCTGTTCAGTTTTCATTCTCTTTGGTCTTTGATCCTTGATGGACCATTTGAGTGTGTTTACACGTATATTTTGCTGTGTAGAAAGTTGGGCCCATAAGACCTCAGTTACGAGGCCCCACTGTGTAAGAAGGAGGTAAGGTAGAAACCATGTGTGTCTGGTTGTCTTTTCTTATTATTAGCTTAGTTGGGTAGCCCCATCTGTATTTTATGCTTGCCCTGCATAATGCTGAGGTGACCGGTTGGAATTGTCGTTGTTGTTGTAGAGTATGTGCAGACAAATCGAGCAATAGCTGGATATCCTTGAACCTGTCTGAGAGCTGCGGCTTTCTAAAGGCAGCCTGCATCAGTTTGTCTTTGTGAGACTGTTCCCGGGCGCAGCGCTCTATGGGCTCTTTCCATGGTGGACATCATGTCCAAGAAAGGGCCCAACAATTTGCTGAAGAGCCTCTTCAAGTAGCCATGAAGGTCCATTGGTTGGACTTCTTCCGGAACCCCCCGGAAACGGACAATGTTTCGTAGGGCTCAATCCTCCACATCTGCTAGCTTAAATTCAAGCTGGTTTAGCTGTTCAAATAGGGCTTCTGAGTATGCCAAGATGTTTGTCTGGTCCGTGGCTATGTCATCTTGTTTTCTTTCAAGAGCATCTACTCTCTCACCTATCCCAGAAATATCTTTACATAGCTTGGCATAGATTCTTTGTTTTTCCTTTGTGATGGAATGTATTTGCAGGGCAAGTATTTTTTTTTTAGAGTTGCTTCAGTAATGACATTTTGGGATTGAGTAGAAAGGTGGAAGTCGGATTGAGAGCCTTCTCCTAGTGACTCCAAGTTGCTAAGGCCATCATTTGATCCCTCCTCAGGCTCTTTGGGTGGTTGAGTGAAATGGTCAAAGACTGTTTTTTTTAATGTTCACGGGGTCTTCGGGTGCCTTCTGGAAGTATGAGGCATTCTCGATTGAGGTATACAGATATGGTGAGTACAGGTTTGTTGGGCATGTCTATTGAAGGGGTACTAGGTTACTGTTTTAGTTGACAAAAGAGAAGTTATCTAAACATTTAGAGTACATTGAAAAGTGGAGCAGGGCTAGGTGGCATCTCCTGGTCGATACCGTCCCATGGCAGCCAGTGGGGTGGGCTAAAGGCCTACCACAAAGGGTCAGATAAGGTAGGCAGGTACATGTATGGAGAGGGAGTAGATGGGGATAAGCAAGGTCAGATAAAAATATTTAGTGGCCCCTAGTCCACAGGGTAGTGTCAACCAACTTGTAGGTTGTCACTTTTTCCTAAGGTTGCTATATACTGGGTATGGCAGCAATGAAGGGGCAAACCTCAAGGAGACACCACAGAATAAAATCAAAGGGCATAACCAATCAATACAACAATGTGGTCTCAACTACACTGTGTGGTCTCAAGAGTTTTTAGGAAAGTGTGAGGTTTAGAAAAGATGTTAGCGTAAGATCAGAGTTAGGGCCTATCTCCCACCTCAGGGAATAAGGGCCTATGACCCAATGGGAAGGGGAAAAGGGAGGAGGAAGTGACCCACCTAGATGAGCTAGGCAGGAAAGGAGGGGGGGAGAGGAGGTCCAAGCAGAAGCAACCACAAAAGAGACCAAACCACACGTGATACAAATCAAGATAAACAGCAATACAGCATGCAGTTTAACATGTTATCAGCTATAGCAAACTGTAAAAATTGATGTATACAGTATCAGGTAAGGTTTGTGAAACCACAATCAGTAGAATGTAAGTGGTATATGTAGGTAGAGGGAAGAGTCTCTCTTAGTGTCCAGTAAATTCTGAAACATGTTTTACCCAGGAGGATACAGTAATAGCTAGGAAATACAGGATAGTATCTTAGAACAAGAGTTTTTCTCTTTTGTGTGATTACTCTGCAACTTGTGAGCTTATATGTTTTCAGACACCTTCAATAAACCTGTGTGTTGTTCTATAACCCTTGGATGCAGGGAGGATTCTTGTGTCTCAGTCCTCAATCCTGATGTGGAGTTTAGAACTGAACAATTGAGTAAAGCAGTGTCCTGCAGCTAAATGAGGCATCTCTGGTTTAAGCCCGTTTTATATATACTGAGTAATCTGTAGGATATGGATATCACTGAACCTCAGTTGAATAAGTCTCAATTCACATCCGCACAGTTAGATTGATTGTTTTATCGGAGGTGGGTGCTGTAGTTGTATTTCGGCTGCAGTGTGTCAGCTAGTAACCTGCTACTGGGCAAGTTTGTTATAAGTGCATAGGTGCAATTAAGATGGCGGATTTTTGCGCCACTTTAGTTCCGATTAAAAATCCCTCCACATATTCCACAAAAGATGGTCTGCAGACTGCAACCCTTAATCTGCTCAAAGTTCTCCCTTCACAACAAAATGTATTTCCCTGGGGATCCCGTGTGTCTAGCTGCACAGGAGAACTTGTCCGTACTCAATAGATGAGAAGAGTGTTCACGGGTGTATGCACAATATCATAAACACACAAGGATGAACAGTGGCACTACTTGGACTTTTCCCCTAATGATAAATCAAATTCAGAGGTAAGAGTTTAGTTAATTCTACTATATGTTAGAGGAAATGGTGCTTGTGCAGAAATATAAATATGAACACCAAGGAAGAATGGTATAAAGGATACCAGACTACCCAAAGTATGCACTTACAGCACTCTGGGTCTAAACTAAGGGTCGGGATTCCTCAACAGGATATTAAAATATAACTTTTATTGGTATTAAAATTAAAAAACCAAAATTGTTTGGTTAATACATACACAATTAAAATTTGCTCCAGTGCCCAAATCAGTGTAATAAGTTTCACGTTAGATCACAATTTATGATAATTCGGCCTGAATAAATTCACTAGTAATAGTGATCTAAATAGTTCAGTAAATCAACTAGGTAATGGTTACCACCATAGTGTTAATCTAGATAATAGAGCTAATGTAGAGGTTCTGATCAAGGTAGTGTAATCTCGGCTTAATAGACTTATGCTATCATAATTCAGTATAATAGGTGATATCAAAGTAATGAAAATTGTATATTAATAATAATTATCCACGAATAGGGGTAATAATGAATTAAATATTCACAAAAAAGGGGGTTTGATCAGTTATAACCTAGGCTATAGTTATAGCCTGTATACTTGTATAAATAGCAATGTGTGCGTGCTTGGGGCTACTATAGTTTTCTATTCTTAGAAATTGGAATACGGTTATAGTCACGATAAACCTAGTTCTGTGTCGCCCAGACCTCAGATCTAGCCACTTATGTTCACTTAGAGTTATTAAATAATTTGACCCTGATTGGTCCATACAGCAATTGCTGCAAAGTTACTCTGGCTTATATTAATCGATCTTCCTAAATATTAGGCATATACTTCATAGAAAACTTAATCTGCAACTATTCCGGCGCCTCCCAGATTTTATTGATTGACAAATGTCCCAAGGTTCATTCACAGTGCCAAAGGTTATTCTGGGCCAATGTGCGGCAAAAATGCCAATGTGTGGAAGTTCAAATAGTGTGCCCTGTGGCACAGCCAATGTTATGATTCACAAGTATTACAATTCTCAGTCATTAGTTTGTAACATTATTTTAGTACATGTTCATTCATATACTGGGTTTATAGCTCTAGTTAAATTTGGCACAACCCACTTTCAATAAATGCTTTCTATGATTTCGTTTGTGTTCAATATCAGTGGTACAATATCTAGTAATATCGAAAGCTCTGAAAGCTATGTTTGAAGTTAAAGCTAGGTCTGGCACAACCCAGATTATATGAATAGAGTTAATTGTCCATTAGTTTCTAATACGAATCTCCATTGTAACACACATTCATTCCCAAAATTCGATTTGACGAAAAAAGGTAAATCTAATCTGGCACAACCCAGGTTATATAAGTAATGAATATCTTACAGTTTATGGTTAATTCGCAACTGTGTTGCAAGTTAATATATATGTTTCAGTTTGAGCGCCGTGTGGCATAGCAAACGCTGTGACTATCAGGCAGTATCAATCACACTCATAAGTCTGTGAGGTCTTACAATGCACGCTCATTCATACACCGGTTTGGTAGTTTAAGTTAAAACTGGCACAACCCAGTTACTTTAACAGTATCTACGGCGTAGCGTATAATTATTGAAAGACTTAGATAGCGATTAATGAAATAAAGTCTGGCACAACCCAGGCTATATGAGTATAACTTGTTATTATGTATACGGTAAGTTACTATAACAGTATCTGCGGCGTAGCGTATAATTATTGAAAGACTTAGTTAACGATTAATGAAATAAAGTCTGGCACAACCCAGGCTGTATGAGTATAACTTGTTATTATGTATACGGTAAGAAAGATATTTTAACTATAAGCAACATGTAAAGGTCCCTATTCGGTACCCTGACCCAGATAGGTCAAATATCTATGATTAGCTCTATAGTTGCGGTAACCCTACACTCTGGTGGAGTGTAGGGTTACCGCAACTATAGAGCTAATCATAGATATTTGACCTATCTGGGTCAGGGTACCGAATAGGGACCTTTACATGTTGCTTATAGTTAAAATATCTTTCTTACCGTATACATAATAACAAGTTATACTCATACAGCCTGGGTTGTGCCAGACTTTATTTCATTAATCGTTAACTAAGTCTTTCAATAATTATACGCTACGCCGCAGATACTGTTATAGTAACTTACCGTATACATAATAACAAGTTATACTCATATAGCCTGGGTTGTGCCAGACTTTATTTCATTAATCGCTATCTAAGTCTTTCAATAATTATACGCTACGCCGTAGATACTGTTATAGTAACTGGGTTGTGCCAGTTTTAACTTAAACTACCAAACCGGTGTATGAATGAGCGTGCATTGTAAGACCTCACAGACTTATGAGTGTGATTGATACTGCCTGATAGTCACAGCGTTTGCTATGCCACACGGCGCTCAAACTGAAACATATATATTAACTTGCAACACAGTTGCGAATTAACCATAAACTGTAAGATATTCATTACTTATATAACCTGGGTTGTGCCAGATTAGATTTACCTTTTTTCGTCAAATCGAATTTTGGGAATGAATGTGTGTTACAATGGAGATTCGTATTAGAAACTAATGGACAATTAACTCTATTCATATAATCTGGGTTGTGCCAGACCTAGCTTTAACTTCAAACATAGCTTTCAGAGCTTTCGATATTACTAGATATTGTACCACTGATATTGAACACAAACAAAATCATAGAAAGCATTTTTTGAAAGTGGGTTGTGCCAAATTTAACTAGAGCTATAAACCCAGTATATGAATGAACATGTACTAAAATAATGTTACAAACTAATGACTGAGAATTGTAATACTTGTGAATCATAACATTGGCTGTGCCACAGGGCACACTATTTGAACTTCCACACATTGGCATTTTTGCCGCACATTGGCCCAGAATAACCTTTGGCACTGTGAATGAACCTTGGGACATTTGTCAATCAATAAAATCTGGGAGGCGCCGGAATAGTTGCAGATTAAGTTTTCTATGAAGTATATGCCTAAAATTTAGGAAGATCGATTAATATAAGCCAGAGTAACTTTGCAGCAATTGCTGTATGGACCAATCAGGGTCAAATTATTTAATAACTCTAAGTGAACATAAGTGGCTAGATCTGAGGTCTGGGCGACACAGAACTAGGTTTATCGTGACTATAACCGTATTCCAATTTCTAAGAATAGAAAACTATAGTAGCACCAAGCACGCACACATTGCTATTTATACAAGTATACAGGCTATAACTATAGCCTAGGTTATAACTGATCAAACCCCCTTTTTTGTGAATATTTAATTCACTATTACCCCTATTCGTGGATAATTATTATTAATATACAATTTTCATTACTTTGATATCACCTATTATACTGAATTATGATAGCATAAGTCTATTAAGCCGAGATTACACTACCTTGATCAGAACCTCTACATTAGCTCTATTATCTAGATTAACACTATGGTGGTAACCATTACCTAGTTGATTTACTGAACTATTTAGATCACTATTACTAGTGAATTTATTCAGGCCGAATTATCATAAATTGTGATCTAACGTGAAACTTATTACACTGATTTGGGCACTGGAGCAAATTTTAATTGTGTATGTATTAACCAAACAATTTTGGTTTTTTAATTTTAATACCAATAAAAGTTATATTTTAATATCCTGTTGAGGAATCCCAACCCTTAGTTCAGACCCAGAGTGCTGTAAGTGCATACTTTGGGTAGTCTGGTATCCTTTATACCATTCTTCCTTGGTGTTCGTGTGCACAATATCAGCCTGCTACATACCCGATCTTAGTGATGCCTCACTAAATTAAGGGTTGTTCTTCCTCCGGAGTGTCCTCAGGCTCTGGGAAATGAAATTGCGTCCACAATTTCAGGGCTGCAGTGCCGTGATCGCGGTCTCCTCAGCGTCTCCGTTCTAAGGCCACAGAAAGCTACTAAAGGCAGTAGATGACCACGTAGCTACCACACAATGCCCAGAAGCTCCAGATTGAGTTTGGGTTAAATAAGAAGAAAATCCAAATTCTCCAATATAAAATGCTCAGAGCTCTGTGCAATTGTGACTGCTCTCATCAGCGGTTGACTCCACCTCCCAACATACTTCACTTTTGTTTAATGTGGACATTTCTAAAGTAGCAGAATGTAGGCTACAGTCATACTAGCCATAAAAACATATGTAAAAAAAAAAAGTTTTCCTGTACTTAGCAATAGAAAAAGCAATCGCCCCTTAAGGTGCAAGCTGATAGATCCCTAGGGTGGGGGGGATTATGTGAAAACCGTGAAGAAAAAAAATTAACATTGAAATTAAAGCACCCTTAATATTCATGCTGATAGGTCATTTGTCTAAACTCCCTGGGGGTGGGGATTATGTGAAAAACATGAAATAAAGGTGTCCTACAGTCACCAACCTTGTGTGAAGGTGGAATTCAAAGTCTAATGATAACTACTCTATATTAGGGATGGGCGAATGTGCAAATTTTCGAATTTCGAATGTAGAACGAATGTTATTACCGAAATTCGAATTCTAAATTTGAATGTCGATAAGAACGAATATTCTTAAAAAATCGAAAATCGAATGTTATTTACAGTTTTCGAATGTAACTTTCGAATTCGAATGTTTATAATAATATCGAATGTCTACATTCGAAATTCGAATTTTTCGAATTCAAATATAAATTCGAATTTTTTTAATTCGAATATTGCATAATTCGAATATTACATTTAAAAACATTAGAAATACTATTACAATCTAAATTCGAATTTTTCGAATTCGAATACACGTATTGCATAATTCGAATATTACATTTAAAGAAAAAGCATTAGAAATACTATTACAATCTAAATTCGAATTTTTCTAATTCGAATGCACGTATTGCATAATTCGAATATTACATTTAAAGAAAAAGCATTAGAAATACTATTACAATCTAAATTCGAATTTTTCGAATTCGAATATTGCAAAATTCGAATATTATATTTAAAGAAAAAGCATTAGAAATACTATTACAATCTAAATTCGAATTTTTCGAATTCGAATACACGTATTGCATAATTCGAATATTACATTTAAAGAAAAAGCATTAGAAATACTATTACAATCTAAATTCTAATTTTTCGAATTTGAATACACGTATTGCATAATTCGAATATTACATTCAAAGAAAAAGCATTAGAAATACTATTACAATCTAAATTCGAATTTTTCGAATTCGAGATTACATTTAAAGAAAAAGCATTAGAAATACTATTACAATCTAAATTCGAATTTTCCGAATTCGAATACACGTATTGCATAATTCGAATATTACATTTAAAGAAAAAGCATTAGAAATACTATTACAATCTAAATTCAAATTTTTCGAATTCGAATATTGCATAATTCGAATATTACATTTAAAGAAAAAGCATTAGAAATACTATTACAATCTAAATTCGAATTTTTCGAATTCGAGATTACATTTAAAGAAAAAGCATTAGAAATACTATTACAATCTAAATTCGAATTTTCCGAATTCGAATACACGTATTGCATAATTTGAATATTACATTTAAAGAAAAAGCATTAGAAATACTATTACAATCTAAATTCGAATTTTTCGAATTCGAATATTGCATAATTCGAATATTACATTTAAAGAAAAAGCATAAGAAATACTATTACAATTTAAATTTGAATTTTTCAAATTCGAATATTGCATAATTCGAACATTACATTTAAAGAAAAAGCATTAGAAATACTATTACAATCTAAATTCGAATTTTTCGAATTCAAATATTTTCGAATGTAATCGTAAAATTCGAAACCGAACATTCGAAAATCGAATATTAGAATGTTATGTAAACATTCGAAATTCGATTTGAACGAACGAATGTGTTAAAATTCGTGCCGTTTTTCGAATGTTGCGAAACATTCGCCCATCCCTACTCTATATCACCTATAATAATCATAGATTCTTAGACCAAGTATTTGCAGATATCCCCCCTGCAATTTTCAAGTAATAATATTAGGACCAATTTATTAGTTACTCTAGACTTCTATTCACACTTTGAGTAAGGGTATCACCACTACTAGTCTTTAAAGTCTATACTATTGTTATTTGGAATCTTCATGTATAAGAAATTGTTTTTATGTTTTTCCCATTTTAAGTGGGTACTAATAAAAGTTTGTTTTTAAGTTGCATTCAAACACCACACATTATAATAGAACACAAATTATTAATGAAGTAATAAAACTGCAGAACCTAAGAGAGCTGTACATACTGTATGTATACATTTTTAGTAGGATTTACTTTTAGTCCAGTAAACTATTTTCTTTAACATATAGCACCAAGATAAGCATGTATTCTTATGCTACAAATTAGGATATTTAGAGGTTCTAAAACAACTCATGTAGTGCTATTGGTATTCTTCTATTATTTATTATAATTAAACAAGTTATCAATTAATTTATTTTAATTTAATTAAAATTAATAAATTAATTTGCACGCGTCGGGTTAGCTTGAGTGAAAACCTAGTGTAAAGAGTAAGAGTTAATAATGTGAACTAAACACAGCATACATAGATTAAAATAAAGTGTTACACTATCTGATTAAAAATATTCATATAAATATCAAGATTTTTTTTATATACAGTGTATATATATATATATATATATATATATATATATATATATATATATATATGTCTAGATATGTGTATGGGTGTATATATATATATATATATATATTTTTTTTTAACTTTATATACATTATATATATATATATATATATATATATATATATATATATATATATATATATATATATATATATATTATATATATATATATATATATATATATATATATATATATATATATATACTGTATATATGTAAGTGTGTGTATTTTTGTATTTTTTTATATACCTCTGTATATATGCATTTCTGGGCTAAAAGAAGTTGCACCAAGGTGGTAAATTGCCATAGAACAGGCTAACAATGGTTTTGAGCTGGTTGTTCGTTCCTGTGAGTGCACTTCTCTCTGAGTGTATTTAGTCTCCATATGGGAAAAAGGGACAACCAGCCGTGGACTCCTTGCTCAGTGTGCTTAGAGGAATACTGCTACGACTCACTGATGAGGCCCAATAAATGCCGAAACGATCGTCTGGGGTTGCTGTGTTCCTTGTTCAGAGAGGAATTGCCTGGTATTTTGGTGCTGGACTAACCATAATAGGCGGGATCAGACTGATATACTACAGGGAAGTTCTACTCTGTGAAAAGCATTACTGGACTAAAAGAAGCTGCACCCAGGTGGTAAATCACCATAGAACAGGCTAACAATGGTATTGAGCTGGTTGTTCATTCTTGTGAGTGCACTTCTCTCTGAGTGTATTTAGTCTCCCTATGGGAAAAAGGGGCAACCAAACGTGGACTCCTTGCTTAGTGTGCTTAGAGGAATATGGCTACACCTCACTGATGAGGCCCACTAAAGGCAAAAAGGATCATCTGGGGTTGCTGTGTTCCTTGTTCAGAGAGGAATTGCCTGGAATTTCGGCGCTGGACTGAACGTAGTAGGCGGGATCAATCAGACTGATATACTATTTCCAGAGTCACAGGCAGTTGACTTGTGTGCAGGCCCATAGGGAAAATTACAAAACAAATTAATACAACACACAAAGCACTCGCTCACAAGCTCTCAGCTAAGATTAAAAGCAAAACTGGAAGAGTCAGTTACCGCATTTGGCCAAATGGGACAAGCCCAGGTACCATGTCAAGGTCTCTACCAAAAACCTGGGTCCCTAATACAGTCACACAAATGCAGCCATGCACACAAATGCAAGCTCTTAATCAAACAAACTGGGAACAAGTCAGGGTTCACAGACTTATGTAATCACCCTGGGCATATGCAAAACAAGGAAAAGGGGACAGCACTCTCAGACCGGACCGGGTACAAATCCCATGACCCTTAAACAGGCTCAGCTTTTGGTGCTATAGCACTCTCTTAAAGCTACACTATTTCCAGAGTCACAGGCAGTTAACCCCGGGCCTGTCTTGGTGCAGGTCCATAGGGAAAATTACAAAACAGATAATACAACATACATAAAAAGTCCAGCGCTTGCTCACAAGCTCTCAGCTAAGATTAAAAGCAAAACTGGAAGTGTCAGTTACTGCATTTGGCCAAATGGGACAAGCCCAGGTACCACGTCAAGGTCTCTTCCAAAAACCTGGGTCCCTAATACAGCCACACAAATGCAGCCATGCACACAAATGCAAGCTATTAATCAAACAAACTGGGGACAAGTCAGGGTTTAGAGACTTATATATATACACACCCATACACATTTTTATACATACATATATATATATATATATATATATATATATATATATACACACACACAACACACAGAAAACCTTGCACTCACCAGCAGATACTCAGTAATGTTTAAAAGCAAAACTGGGAGGAAGTCAGTTACATTTCGCACCAAAGGATCAAGCCCAGGACCACATAAAGGTCTCCCCCTTCCTGGGACCGCTAAACTAGCACCCACAAAATGCATACTTTCAAACAAACCAACTGGGAACCTCCCAGGGTGACACAGGCTTTTGTAATCTCCCCTATGTAAATACAAAACACAGGAATGGACCGCACTCACAGGCTGGACTGGGTACATATCCTAAGCCACTGTTAACTCCACAGCCCTGAACACTGACAGACAGCTGCACAGTTCCCAGCAACCTAGGCAGTTAACCCCTGAACAGCCTGGGTGACAGGCCCACAGGGAAGCATTAAAAACATTATAAACACAACACACAGACAATCTGGCACTCGCCAGCAGATACTCAGTAATGTTTAAAATCAAAACTGGGAGGAAGTCAGTTTCATTTGGCGCCAAAGGATCAAGCCCAGGACCACGTCAAGGTCTCCCCCTTCCTGGGACCCTAAACCAGCACCCACAAAATGCATACTTTCAAACAAACCAACTGGGAACCTCCCAGGGTGACACAGGCTTTTGTAATCTACCCTATGTAAATACAAAACACAGGAATGGACCGCACTCACAGGCTGGACTGGGTACATATCCTAAGCCACTGTTAACTCCACAGCCCTGAACACTGACAGACAGCTACACAGTTCCCAGCAACCCAGGCAGTTAACCCCTGAACAGCCTGGGTGACAGGCCTGCAGGGAAGCATTACAAACATTATAAACACAACACACAGAAAACCTGGCACTCGCCAGCAGATACTCAGTAATGTTTAAAAGCAAAACTGGGGGAAGTCAGTTACATTTGGCGCCAAAGGATCAAGCCCAGGACCACGTCAAGGTCTCTCTCTTCCTGGGACCCTAAACCAGCACCCACAAAATGCATACTTTCAAACAAACCAACTGGGAACCTCCCAGGGTGACACAGGCTTTTGTAATCTTGCCTATGTAAATACAAACACTGCCTGGGCTGCTGGGAACTGTGCAGCTGTCAGTGTTCAGGGCTCTGGAGTTAAAAGTGGCTTAGGATGTGTACCCAGTCCAAACTGTGAGTGCGGTCCATTCCTGTGTTTTATATATATATTTATACACACAGAGAGAAGTGCACTCACAGGAATAAATATATATATAAACAAAACTAGAATATCCGGTGACAAGAAATGTCCTCAGACAAGCCCCAAAAGCGCTCACACCCAAAGGAGTCCTATTTTTGTAATATATTAATTCAAGATAATGTAGATCTATATTATATTCAGAGGAAACAGAGCAGCTAGTCTCGAAATAGAAAACTAAGATAAGTCCCTCAGACTTTTCTAAAAAATAGATACACAAAAATATATGAGATAGCGCTATCTAAAATCTTTTTGTGTGTATATATATATATATATATATATATATATTAATATAAATTATGGGTAAAGCCAAAAATCTGGATTACCCAGTGGCTGTGGGTAAAGGCCAATGTAAGATCATACTTTGTGTTTTACCCAGGTAATCCTAGGATTACCCAAACACTTCTGGATAAAGCTAATATCCCCTCATGACGTGCTTTTAAAGGTTCTCAGACCGACCAGACTGTTATTTGATGGACATTTGTCTGTCAGATTATTATCTGTTGCACAAGCATTCTGTTAGAGAATCTTTAAAAGCACTTACGGGGGGTGGGGGTGGTACCCATGGTTAGGTTCCCAGAGGTTCTGATTAGAACAGAACTCTCTGGAACTTATTTACCCTGGGCCGTTAATGCATGATCTTGTCCGATTGGTTGTGCTTCCAGTGACCTGACGGAGACACGGACCAATCAGAACATGCACAAAAATCCACATATGAAAAATAAAAATGTTTCATGAATAAAAATGTTTCAAGTTATTGTTGTAAAAATGTTTAATTTCCTGTTGTTGTAACAAAACATGGTACAAAACATATTAAAAATCCAAATATGAAATAATAAAACATGGTACAAAACATTTGAAAAATCCACATATGAAATATAAAAATGTTTAATTTCTTGTTGTTGTAACAAAAACATTGTACAAAACATAAGTGTTTATGTAAACCAAAATAAAAATGTTTAATTTACTGTTGGTGTGTTTTCATAGCAATACCCTCCTAGCGTTTCCCGGGTAAAGCCCAATGTATGATTTTATTAGCTTTATCCAGAAACGTTTGGGTAATCCTAAGTATGATCTTACATTGGGCTTTACCCTCAGTCACTGGGTAATACTAGCATTACCCAATTGCTGACTTTACCTGTAACATATATATACATATATACTTTAAAACTTGAAAAATTATTTGATTCAATTTAAAAATGTATAAAGGTTTCGGAGGGGCGGAGACAATGGCCGCTTAGGAGAAAAGCTCTGTTAGTACAGATGGCCACATCTAGGTACCTGCCCATGTACTGCTGCCAAAATTCTGAGGATCAGACCAGAGAGCACAGCGAGAGGTCAAGGAGACTCCAAACTTACACTTGTTTCCTCACATGTCAGCTGGATAGGTCACGGCTTAATTCACAAGGCACACAACTACTCCACTCTCTACACCTTCTGGCATATCCATCCATACTTAGCAGGGGTCCTGGATTTATTATCGGTCGACATACAGTGGCCCTTCATACAATGTTTCAGCTAATAGTTTGTATTCTGCATCTTGGAAGAAACTTCTGTAATATGCCATTGACCCTTAATCCACAGCACCACCTTTCACACATGGCTCGAGCATTGACACTACAAGTCTATGAGTAATAAGTAAGGTAACACACTGCTATTTAATACTATCACTACTAATGCTTATTATTAATCATCTTTTAACCATCTTATCAATTTGAAAGTAAAAGCTAAAGCTCTCTTTCAGTAGTGCTACGTTCTTTGTCCATCAGAATTAAACTCAGCTTGTTTTAGTACTTTGTTATATACCGGTGGCATCCATTTATATGTCTCACAAAACAATGTCTTACCCCACTTGCTAGTTTACTCTTCTTTTAATGTTAAATGAGACTGCTAACATGGATTGGATCCATTTGTCATATGGGAAACACATAAATGTGTTATAAGAGGACATTTCCTCAAACTTAAAGCGCATAAAAATAAAGAGTAAAATATAAAACTCTTGCTGATGCTCTCTCCTGTCTCGTTTACCTGTATAAATTATCCACGGAGGATGTTATTATTTTGAAACATCTAACAGAGACTCCTACTCAACTTCAAGATCTACTACTTCAGAAAGCTCAGAGAGCACCTATCCTTGTGAAAAAGAAATTCTTTTAAGAGAGCAACAAAAAAACTTGCCTCTTGGCCAGAGCACTTTGTTGCAAAACATTAAATACACAGCTACATCCCTACACTGTATGTTATGTTATACCAGGACTTGTTATCAGTTACGCACAAGTTTTAAAAACATAAGGAAGACTGACTGTGATTGTTGTGTGAATTAAACATTATGTAATGAGAGAAAAATTATAACATTGAAATTACAGATTTACAAGCTTTTAGATTTCTTTTCAGTGCTGACTTTACATCTTTATTTTTTAAGCTGTAAATCAATGGGTTTAAGATAGGAACAGCAGCTGTATTAATTAGTGATGAAAACTTCTTAGCGCCCAATTTTTCTGTTGAAACTGGTGTTAAATATTGGCAAAAAAGAGTCAAATAGAGAAGGATGACCACTGTCAGGTGTGAGGAACATGTTAATATGGCTTTTCTTCTTCCTGTGCTTGAACGAATCTTAAGTATGGTCATGAAAATAAAAATGTAAGATACCATTGTAAGATTAAATGGAATAAATCCCCCAATTAGAAAACCTCCAGTACGTATATAAAGTTCCAATACAGAGGTATCACTACAAGTAATAGCTAAAAGAGGCACAATATCACAGAAAAAATGGTTAATTTCATTGGATCTATAACAAGAAAAGTTTGATAATAACCAAGTGGTGGGTATTACTTCTAAAAAACCAATTACCCAGCAGAGTGTGGCTAACACGACACAAACTCTTTGGTTCATGACCATCTGATATCTCAAGGGATTGCAGATGGCAACATACCGGTCATAACCCATGGCTGTTAGTGTAAACAATTGACACCCTGAAAATGAAGCAAATAGATAAAACTGGGTAATACAAGCAGAAAAATAAATAATGTTATTCCCTGTTATAAAACTAAAAAGGGCCTTATGCAAAGAGGTTGTAATGGAAGATAGGTCAATGATGGACAAGTTACACAAGAAGAAGTACATAGGTGTGTACAGATGAGAGTCCAGAATAATAAGTATAATTATAGTCAGGTTACCACAAAGGCTGAAGAGATAAATAATCAGAACCATCAAGAATATTGAAGGCTGCAAGTCAGGGTTGTCTGAAATCCCTTTTATAATGAAAAATGTCAGGTTTGATGTCTCCATTGGTTATATATTTGTAGATGCTAAATCAAGGATATGGAAAACATTTGGTTAATATGATATATATATATATATATATATATATATACACATACATACATATATATATCCTATGCTATAAAAGGCAAAGTGTGTTTGTCCGAAGCTGTCATGCGCAGTAGAGACTGCGCGCAAGGACAAACACACCTGGCCTTCTACTCTGCAGACAGAGTGAGTAGTGCCGGGCGTGATGTGGGCGTGGCTAGATGGGGAATGGGCGGGACATGGGTGGGGCCGGAAGAGGCGTGGGCGGGCCGGGTGGAGAGCTCAAAAGAGCTCAAAAGATGGGGGATAGACTCAGAGTGAGTAGTGAGTAGAGAGCAAATGAGAGGGAGAGAGACAGCAAAAGAGAGGGGGTAAGGAGAGCAAAAGAAAGGGGAGAGAGAGATCAAGAGGGGAGATAAAGAGAGGGAGAGAGACAGCAAAAGAGAGGAAGAGAGACAGCAAAAGAGAGGGGGAGGGAGAGCAAAAAAATGGGGGGAGAGAGAGATAAAAATAGGGGAGATAGAAAGAGCAAAAGAGAGGGGGAGATAGAGAGAGCAAAAGAGAGGGAGAGGTAGAGCAAAAGAAAGGGAGAGAGAGATCAAAAGAGGGGAGATACAGACAGCAAAAAAGAGGTAGAGACAACAAAAGAGGAGGGGAGAGAGAGATAAAAAGAGGGGAGATAGAGAGAGCAAAAGAGAGGGAGAGAGACAGCAAAAGAAAGGGGGGAGAGAGAGCAAAAGAGAGGGAGAGAGACAGCAAAAGAAAGGGGAGAGAGAGATCAAAAGAGGGGAGATAGAGACAGCAAAAGAGAGGGAGAGACAACAAAATAGAGGAGGGAGAGCAAAAGAAAGTGGAGAGAGAGAGAGAAAATGAGGGTAGATAGACAGCAAAAGAGAGGGGGGAGAAAGTGGACAGAGAGAGAGAAAAAAAGAGGGGAGAGAGCGCGAAAGAGGGAATAGAGAGAGAGCATAAGAGAGGAGAGAGAGCAAAATAGGGGGGATAGAGAGAGCATTAGACAGGGGAGAGAGAGAGAGCAAAATAGGGGGGATAGAGAGAGCATAAGAGAGGGGAGAGAGAGAGCAAAAGAGAGGGGAGAAAGAGAGCAAAAGAGGGGATAGAGAGAGCAAAAAGGAGGGGGATAGAGAGAGCAAAAAGGAGGGGGGAAAGATAGAGCAAAAGGGAGGGGGGAGAGAGAGAGAGCAAAAGGGAGGGGGGAGAGAGAGAGAGCAAAAGGGAGGGGGGAGAGAGAGAGCAAAAAGGAGGGGGAGAGAGAGAGCAAAAGGGAGGGGGGAGAGAGAGAGCAAAAGAGAGGGGGAGAGAGAGAACAAAAGAGAGGGGGGAGAGAGAGAGCAAAAGAGAGGGGGGAGAGAGAGAGCAAAAGAGAGGGGGGAGAGAGAGCAAAAGAGAGGGGGGAGAGAGAGAGCAAAAGAGAGGGGGGAGAGAGAGAGCAAAAGAGAGGGGGAGAGAGAGCGCAAAAGAGAGGGGGGATAGAGAGAGCATAAGAGAGGGGGAATAGAGAGAGCATAAGAGAGGGGGGATAGAGAGAGCATAAGAGAGGGGGGATAGAGAGAGCATAAGAGAGGGGGGATAGAGAGAGCAAAAGAGAGGGGGGATAGAGAGAGCAAAAGAGGGGGGATAGAGAGAGCAAAAGAGAGGGGGGATAGAGAGAGCATTAGAGAGGGGGGATAGAGAGAGCAAAAGAAAGGGGGGAGAGAGAGAGAGCAAAAGAGAGGGGGGATAGAGAGAGCAAAAGAGAGGGGGGATAGAGAGAGCAAAAGAGAGGGGTGAGAGAGCAAAAGAGAGGGGGGAGAGAGAGAGCAAAAGAGAGGGGGGAGAGAGAGAGCAAAAGAGAGGGGGGAGAGAGCAAAAAGGAGGGGGGAAAGAGAGAGCAAAAGGGAGGGGGGAGAGAGAGAGAGCAAAAGGGAGGGGGGAGAGAGAGAGCAAAAAGGAGGGGGAGAGAGAGAGCAAAAGGGAGGGGGGAGAGAGAGAGCAAAAGGGAGGGGGGAGAGAGAGAGCAAAAGGGAGGGGGGAGAGAGAGAGAGAGCAAAAAAGAAGAGGGGGATCGAGAAAGCAAAAGAGAAGAGGAGGATAGAGAGAGAAAAAGAGAGGGAGAGAGAGAGGGGGAGAGCAAAAGAAAGAGGGAGAGAGACAGCAAAAGAGAGGGATAAAGAGAGCAAAAGAGGGGGGATAGTGAGAGCAAATGAAAGGGAGAGAGACAGCAAAAGAGAGGGGGAGGGAGAGCAAAAGAAAGTGGAGAGAGAGATCAAAAGAGGGGAGATAGAAAGAGCGATAGAGAGAGCAAAAGAGAGGGAGCAAAAGAGAGGGGGGAGAGAGCAAAATAAAGGGGGAGAGAGACAGCAAAAAAGAGGGGGAGAGAGAGCAAAAAAGTGGGGGAGAGAGAGCAAAAAAGTGGGGGAGAGATAGCAAAAGAGGGGGGGAGAGAGAGCAAAAGTGGGGGATAGTGAGAGCAAAAGAGAGGGAGAGCGAGAGCAAAAGAGGGGGGATAGAGAGGTCAAAAGAGAGGAAGAGAGAGTAAAAGAGAGGTGGAGAGAGAGAGAGCAAAAGAGAGGGGGGAGAGAGAGCAAAAGAGAGGGGGAGAGAGAGCAAAAGAGAGGGGGGAGAGAGAGCAAAAGAGAGGGGGAGAGAGCAAAAGAGAGGGGTGAGAGAGCAAAAGAGAGGGGGGAGAGAGCAAAAGAGAGGGGGGAGAGAGCAAAGAGAGGGGGAGAGAGAGTGCAAAAGAGGGAGGAAAAGAGAGGGGGAGAGAGAGAGCAAAAGAGAGAGTAGAGTAGATAATAAAAAGACAATGATTTAACACCCACTCTGAATTTCAATTAAGCAGTAGAATTGTTTTGACAAATGTATTTTTTCTCCCATTTTCTGGCCCCCTATATCATGTGACAGACATCAGCCAATCACAGAGCTTGTTCCCCAGAAAGTGTGTATATAAAAAGAATGTTCAGAATTTGATATTGGACTTAAATTTGAAAACTTCTTAAAACTGCATGTTCTATCTGAATCATAAAAGTTTATTTTGATTTGAGTTTCCCTTTAAAGGACCACTAAATGAAGTAGAATTGCATAATTAACAAGGGCA
This sequence comes from Bombina bombina, assembly GCF_027579735.1. Taxonomy (NCBI): domain Eukaryota; kingdom Metazoa; phylum Chordata; class Amphibia; order Anura; family Bombinatoridae; genus Bombina; species Bombina bombina. Next base: position 248,403,945 of record NC_069502.1, read on the forward strand.
TAATATATAGACAATAATTTAACATTTTCTCTTACTTTCAAATAGGCAGCAGATTTTTTTCTGACAATTTTTTTCTCTCCCATTTTCCAGTCCCTTGTAGCATGCAACAGACATCAGCCAATCAAAGACTAGTATACTTATACCCCGTGAGCTTTTGCACATACTCAGTAAGATTTTGTTCCCCAGAAAGTATGTATATAAAAACACTGTGCAACATTTGATAGTGGAGGAAAATTGTAAAGTGTATTAAAAATTGCATGCTCTTCCTGAAACATAAAAGATTCTTTTGACTTGAGTGTCCCTTTAAATAAACGTAAGGAAAGGGTAAGGAAAGTTTGGATTTTTCTGTGATTGCATCAGAACCCAAACTCTTGCATAAATATAAATATATGGGCCCTCCATATATCAACTTCATCTACATATAATTGTCATATTTATAACAAAGCATATTTAATGTACAACATCATTTAAAAATACAAAGTTAAAATTGTGCATAAAGTTTAAAACATACTTAATATTTCTATTGTAAAATGAGTCTTAAAGTGAATGTCAATTTTGATGCTAAAGTGCCCGGTTTTTAAAAATTTGATTAAAAACATAGGCACTTTAATTCATCAAAATTTACATTTCACTCCGGTTGTGAAAAAAAAACTTACCTTTTAAACTTGACAGCCGCTCCAGCTTCCTCCATCCGTTGCAAAGCCTCTTCCTGGGTCTAAAATTAGGAATCCGGCTTCCTCCAATCAATCAGCAATGGCTTGCAACGACCGGAGGAAGCTGGAGCTGCTGTCAAGATTAAAAGGTAAGTTTTTTTTTCACAACAGGAGTGAAATGTAAATTTTGACGAATTAAAGTGCCCCTGTTTTTAATCGAATTTTTAAAAATTGGGCACTTTAGCATCAAAATTGACATTCACTAGTTCTCTCAGATCTCATCAATGTCTGTAATTATGTTTTACCAGCAGGTGTCACTGTTTTTTCTTGCCAAGTGGAATCTGGTGAATTTATTTCAAAATACACAATACACTGATTGTGCAGATAGAAAAGACATGTGTATGAAACTAGACGTTAATACAATGTAAAGTAATCTGAAAAAAGAACAATTTGATTTGTGGTTTAAATAAATATTAGCAATGCCAGATACACCCTGTAACATTCATCTCCACTGTGAGATTCTCCGTTCCAGAGAGCTTCTTTACTGTCTATGGGAGGCAGCTTGCCAATGGCCAGGACTTCCAGGTCTAGTCGCTTTTTTAGAGAATTGAGTGAGGTCTGCCCATGTGAGGGTAAACGTGATATTTCTTTCCGTGCCAGTGAATGTTAGAAAATCAGGCCCATTGGCTTTTATGCATTGTTCATGTTATCTCTTTTGCTGTAGCCAGTTAGGGGTAGATATAGAGTTGTTACAATAAAAGCAAGCTGTTATAGCGTATTCACTTTAATGAGTTATACCTGATGCATAGTTTGGGGTTTTTACTTAGCTGTACCAGACAGACAGACAGACAGACTGACAGTTGGCTCAAGATTAAAAATAAGCCTAGAAGGCTTACAGGGCACCTAAATATATATTTTTGTATTCTGTACATAAAAATGTCCTTAGCCAGCTAGCTAGTTTAAATAAATACACATATAGGGGGAAAATAAACCTAACAGGCTGCTTGTTATTAGACAGGCAACCAGTCCTGGCTAAGCCAGTGCTTGAAAAAGTAAATAAAAAATAAATAAAGCGCTAAATAAAAAGCTAAATAAAGAAAACAATTATTTAAAAAATTTTTATTAACTGATAAGGTTTGATGAGAACGTCAAAGTCACGTTGGATAATTTATAATGATGTTATTAAAAGTGTAATTGAACATCTGTGAATTAAGTTGCCCTTTTATTCATGCTTGTGTACAACTCATCAATTTAACAAAAATGTAATGCTTAATATTAAAAAAAGAATATTCCCCGCCTACTAAGATCCATCTAATTACCAAATGTTATAAAGATTAATGCAACCATTTTTGTCTTAATCAATCTTCTTTCAAAAACCTTTTTTAAACATTATTACTTTTTAATAGTCATTTTAAAATAACGTTTTAACTGTTCCTGCTGCCTGATATAGAAAGGGTGCAGGAGGATATTTGCAGCTTAATCTAAAGTAAAACTTTAACATGACTTAGGTGTAAACTGTCCCTTTAAATGTTTCTATTGAAAAAATGTATATTAAAAATAAATACTATAAAAAAATATTAAATGTAACATCTAAAACTCGAACAAATCATTTATATGTAAAAATGCTTATAAAAAAAAGTATACAATAATCATAAATATTTTCCATGGTATTAATCAATCTAAATTTCTCCTATGTTTGATGAGTATTGAATAGGGATGAGCGAATGTTTCGCAACTTTTGAAAAACGGCATGAATTTTAACACATTTGTTCATTCGAATCGAATTTCGAATGTTTACATAACATTCTAACATTCGATTTTCGAATGTTCGGTTTCGAATTTTACGATTACATTCGAAAATACTATTTTCGAAAAATTTGAATTTAGATTGTAATAGTATTTCTAATGCTTTTTCTTTAAATAGAATATTCGAATTATGGAATACGTGTATTCGAATTCGAAAAATTCAAATTTAGATTGTAATAGTATTTCTAATGCTTTTTCTTTAAATGTAATATTCGAATTATGCAATATTCGAATTCGTATTCGAATTCGAAAAATTCGAATTTATATGTTTGTAATAGTATTTCTAATGCTTTCTTTAAATGTAATATTCGAATTATGCAATATTCTATATGGAAACATTCAAAATGATATATTTGTATCTATTATGTATCAATTTACTAGATTCCCGCCCTACCACATGAACTATTGAACTTCTGAATAGTATTTGTTAAATAGAATGTTAAATTCGAAATTTCGAATGTGGACATTCGATATAATTATAAACATTCGAATTCGAAAGTGACATTCGAAAACTGTAAATAACATTAGATTTTCGAATTTTTAAGAATATTCGTTCTTATCGACATTCGGATTTAGAATTCGAATTTCGGTAATAACATTCGTTCTACATTCGAAATTCAAAAATTTACACATTCGCCCATCCCTAGTATTGAAGTATAAAAATATATGGAGAACCATCTCAAATATATTTATATACAATTGCATTGCATTGAACCAGTGCACAAATTACGGTAAACCTCACAAACATAGGTTGTATCATTCAACAGAATTAAAAAAATATTTCTTATAAAACATGCGGTAAAAATAGGTGAACATACCGCTAACAGAGCTTAGATCGTTTGTGGCATTATTGTGAATTCAGTGCAATAAGGACCTAAGTGTTTGTAATTAACAACTTGCAATCTTCGATCCCACATAGTGCTTTGCATTATTAATATCGTTCTCACCTGGTCTTTGCGCCACCTGTGAATACAAATGAGAATATAAAATAAAGTAGAATGTACAGTAAAAAAGATTATACAATGAGTAGGGATGGGCGAATGTGTAAATTTTTGAATAACAAATGTTATTACCGAAATTCGAATTATAAATCCGAATGTTGATAAGAACGAATATTCTTAAAAATTCTATATTTTTAGGTATTTATAGGTATTTGTAGAGCGCTGCGGAATCTGTTGGCGCTCTACAAATACCTGATAATAATAATAATATAATCGAATGTTATTTACAGTTTTCGAATGTCACTTTCGAATTCGAATGTTTATAATTATATCGAATGTCCACATTCGAAATTTCGAATTTAACATTCTATTTAACAAATACTATTCAGAAGTTCAATAGTTCATGTGGTAGGGCGGGAATCTAGTAAATTGATACATAATAGATACAAATATATCATTTTGAATGTTTTCTATATAGAATATTGCATAATTTGAATATTACATTTAAAGAAAGCATTAGAAATACTATTACAAACATATACATTCGTTTTTTTTTCAAATTTGAATATTGCATAATTCGAATATTACATTTAAAGAAAGCATTAGAAATACTATTACAATCTAAATTCGAATTTTTCGAAAAGAATATTTTCGAATGTAATCATAAAATTCGAAACCGAACATTCGAAAATCAAATGTTAGAATGTTATGTATACATTCGAAATTCGATTCGAACGAACAAATGTGTTAAAATTTGTGCCGTTTTTTGGATGTTGCGAAACATTCGCCCATCCCTAACAATGAGTTTTGAAACCAGATTACCATTTGATGTAGTTAACTGGAACTTTTTAAAACTGAAAAAAAAACTAGTGTGATATTATTATTATTATTATTATTTATTTATAAAGCGCCAGCAGATTCCGCAGCGCTGTCCATGGGTACAAAGATAAAAGTACAATGGTGAAACATTACAATATAAGAAAATTTAACAAACAAATACAGGGGGAATTGGGAGTCCTGTTCCCATGGGATCTTACAATCTAAATGGGTAGGGGGGTGAGAAACAGGAATTGGGGACTGCAGAGGTGAGAATGATGTTAGTGTGGAGTTAGAAGAGGGCATCTATAAGGCAAGTGGAATTCATTAGTTACTGATTTAGTGATAGGCTTCCCTGAACAAAAAGGTATTTAGGGAGCATTTAAAGGAGGAGAGGTAAGGGGAAAGTTTGACAGCTCGAGGAAGTGCGTTCCAGAGGGTCGGTGCCGCACAACAGAAGTCCTGTAGTCTAGCATGAGAGGAGGTGAAGGTAGAGGACGTAAGGATCAGGTCATTGTTGGATCTTAGGGGGCAGGCTGGAGTATTAAAGGGACATTGTAGTATAAAATAGTTTTCCCCTTAATGTGTTCCCAATAACATGTTAAATTAGCTGAAGTAAAAATAATAATAATTGGAAATCCTTTATGTTAAAGGGATAGTCTAGTCAAAAAAAACCTGTCATGATTCAGATAGGGCATGCAATTTTAAACAACTTTCCAATTTATTTTTATCATTAATTTTGCTTTGTTCTCTTGGTATTCTTAATTAAAAGCTAAACTTAGGTAGGCTCATATGCTAATTTCTAAGCCCTTGAAGGCTGCTTCTTATCTGAAGGTATTTTGACATGTTTTCACAACTAGAGGTTGTTAGTTCATGTGTGCCATATAGATAACCTTGTGCTGATGCCCGTGGAGTTACCTAGGAGAAAAAAAAAGGAGCAAGCACTGATTGGCTAAAAAGTCTGTCAAAAGAACTGAAATAAGGGGCAGTCTGCAGAAACGTAGATACAATGTAATCACAGAGGTAAAAGGTATATTAATATAACTGTGTTGGTTATGCAAAACTGGGGAAAGGATAATAAAGTGATTATCTTTTTAAACAATATCAATTCTGGTGTAGACTGTCCCTTTAATATTTATATATGAAATAACTGATTTTCAAGATTGAAGCCTCATTCCATTGTTCTTAAGAACACACCCATATATATGAGCTGAGTCTGCAGAAATATCAGACCTCCTAATCTTATCTGTCTTTCAATACATTAAGGTCTCCTTATCTTATCTCACTGTCTATACACAAAGATCAATACTTAGGTATTAACAATTTCCTTTTATATTGCTCTCTCTCTCCCACCCTCACTTTAAACGTGATTGCTGTTTACATAGCTTTTCTAGAAATAATATTTAAATATTTCTATTTTTAGTATAGGTGGTGATTTTAATAGGCACAATCCACTTTTTTAAATTATGAAATAAAGGTAAATTAATTATTTATATTCAATTTTTATACTCTCCAGCATGTAAAACAGATCTTTGGGAAAACATTAAAGCAGAGAAAAATGTACAGTACATGATGTCACAACAATATATTATTTTCTAAAGTATTTATTTTTTCAAATATATGGCTAGATTACGAGTTTTGCGTTATGAGGGGTGAGGTATTAACTTGCACGTTATTGTCACCGCTCACTTACCTACAGCGCTGGTATTACAGGTTCTTCTAAACCCGGCGTTAAAAGACAAGAAGTGAGCGTAGAGCAAAATTGTGCTCCATACCGCACTCCAATACCAGCACTGCTTAAGTCAGCGGTGAGCTGGTTTTACGTGCTCGTGCACGATTTCCCCATAGACATCAATGGGGAGAGCTGGCTCAGAAAAAGTCTAACACCTGCAAAAAAGCAGCGTAAAGCTCTGTAATGCAGCCCCATTGATTCCTATGGGGAAACAAATTTTATGTTTACACCTAACACCCTAACATGAACCCCGAGTCTAAACACCCCTAATCTTACATTTATTAACTCCTAATCTGCCGCCCCTGACATCGCCGAAACCTACATTAAACTTATTAATGCCTAATCTGCCGCTCCGGACATCGCCGATACCTACATTATACTTATTAACCCTTAATCTGCTGCCCCCAACATCGCCGACACCTACATTGTATTTATTAACCCCTAATCTCCCACCCCCAATGTCGCTGCAACCTACCTACACTTATTAACCCCTAATCTGCCGCCCCCAACGTCGCTGCCACTATAATAAACATATTAACCCCTAAACCGCCGCACTCCCGCATCACAAACACTAGTTAAATATTATTAACCCCTAATCTGCCGCCCCTAACATTGCAGGCAGAAGTCTTCTCCCAGACGGCATCTTCTAGCTTCATCCTTCCGAAAAAGCGGAGCGGCTCCATCTTCAAGACATCTGGCGTGAAGCATCCTCTTCAATCCACAGCTTTTTCTACAATGACGGTTCCTTTAAATGACGTCATCCAAGATGGTGTCCCTTAGATTCCGATTGGATGATAGAATTCTATCAGCCAATCTGAATTAAGGTTGAAAAAATCCTATTGGCTGATGCAATTAGCCAATAGGATTGAACTTCAATCTTATTGGTTGATCCAATCAGCCAATAGAATGTGAGCTCAATCCTATTGGCTGATTGCATCAGCCAATAGGATTTTTTCAACCTTAATTCCGATTGGCTGATAGAATTCTATCAGCCAATCGGAATCTAAGGCACGCCATCTTGGATGACGTCATTTAAAGGAACCGTCATTGTAGAAGAAGCCGTCGATTGAAGAGGATGCTCCGCGTCAGATGTCTTGAAGATGGAGCCGCTCCGCGTCAGAAGGATGAAGATAGAAGATGCCACTTGCCACTTGGATGTAGACTTCTCCTGGCTTCGTTGAGGATGGATGTCGGCTCTTCAAAACTGTAAGTGGATATTTGGGGGTTAGTGTTAGGATTTTTTAAGGGTGTATTGGGTGGGTTTTATTTTTAGATTAGGGGTTTGGGCTGCAATAGAGCTAAATGCCCTTTTAAGGGCAATGCTCATCCAAAAGCCCTTTTCAGGGCCATGGGGAGCTTAGTTTTTTTTAGTTAGGGTTTTATTTGGGGGGTTGGTTGTGTGGGTGGTGGGTTTTACTGTTGGGGGGGGTGTTTGTATTTTTTTTACAGGTAAAAGAGCTGATTTCTTTGGGGCAATGCCCTGCAAAAGGCCCTTTTAAGGGCTATTGGTAGTTTAGTTTAGGCTAGGGTTTTTTTTATTTTGGGTGGGCTTTTTTATTTTGATAGATTAGATTAGGTGTAATTAGTTTAACGATCTTGTAATTTGTTTTTTATTTTCCGTCATTTAGTGTTTGTTTGTTTTTTTGTAATTTAGCTAATTGTATTGAATTTAGTTAATTGTATTTAATTTAGGGAATTTAATTGTAGTGTAATGTTAGTTGTTATTTTACAGGTCAATTTGTATTTATTTTAGCTAGCTAGTTATTAAATAGTTAATAACTATTTAGTAACTATTCTACCTAGTTAAAATAAATACAAACTTGCCTGTAAAATAAAAATTAACCCTAAGCTAGATACAATGTAACAGCCAATAGAATGCGATCGGAATAGCCAATAGAATGCAAGCTCAATCTGATTGGCTGATCGGATCAGCCAATCGGATTGAACTTGAATCTGATTGGCTGATTCCATCAGCCAATCAGAATTTTCCTACCTTAATTCCGATTGGCTGATAGAATCCTATCAGCCAATCGGAATTAGAGGGACGCCATCTTGGATGACGTCCCTTAAAGGAACCTTCATTCGTCGTCTAGTCGTCGGAAGAAGAGGATAGATCCATGCCAGAGGTCTTCAAGATGGAGCCGCTCGTCATTGGATGGAAGAACATAGAAGATGCGGCTTGGATGAAGATGTTTGCCGGTCCGGATAGACTCTTCTGCCCGGATAGGATGAAGACTTCTGCCCGAAGATGGAATTCTTTAGCCGCCGCTTGGATCAAGACTTCAGCCGGAGGATGGAGTCACTCTTCAGCCCCCGCTTGGGCTTGGATGAAGACTTTGGAGGCTCTTCTGGACCGATCGGGACCCGGTGTGGTGAAGACAAGGTAGGGAGATCTTCAGGGGCTTAGTGTTAGGTTTATTTAAGGGGGGTTTGGGTTAGATTAGGGGTATGTGGGTGGTGGGTTGTAATGTTGTGGGGGGTATTGTATGCTTTTTTTTTTACAGGCAAAAGAGCTGAATTCTTTGGGGCATGCCCCGCAAAGGGCCCTTTTAAGGGCTGGTAAGGTAAAAGAGCTTTTCTATTTTAATTTTAGAATAGGGTAGGGCATTTTTTTATTTTGGGGGGGCTTTGTTATTTTATTAGGGGGCTTAGAGTAGGTGTAATTAGTTTAAAATTGTTGTAATATTTTTATAATGTTTGTAAATATTTTTTTATTTTTTGTAACTTAGTTTTTTTTTATTTTTTGTACTTTAGTTAGTTTATTTAATTGTATTTATTTGTAGGTATTGTATTTAATTAATTTATTGATAGTGTAGTGTTAGGTTTAATTGTAGATAATTGTAGGTATTTTATTTAATTAATTTATTGATAGTGTAGTGTTAGGTTTAATTGTAACTTAGGTTAGGATTTATTTTACAGGTAATTTTGTAATTATTTTAACTAGGTAGCCATTAAATAGTTATTAACTATTTAATAGCTATTGTACCTGGTTAAAATAATTACAAAGTTGCCTGTAAAATAAATATTAATCCTAAAATAGCTACAATATAATTATAATTTATATTGTAGCTATATTAGGGTTTATTTTACAGGTAAGTATTTAGCTTTAAATAGGAATAATTTATTTAATAAGAGTTAATTTATTTCGTTAGATTTAAATTATATTTAACTTAGGGGGGTGTCAGTGTTAGGGTTAGACTTAGCTTTAGGGGTTAATACATTTATTAGAGTAGCGGTGAGGTCCGGTCGGCAGATTAGGGGTTAATACTTGAAGTTAGGTGTCAGCGATGTTAGGGAGGGCAGATTAGGGGTTAATACTATTTATTATAGGGTTATTGAAGCGGGAGTGAGGCGGATTAGGGGTTAATACATTTATTATAGTAGCGGTGAGGTCCGGTCGGCAGATTAGGGGTTAATAATTGTAGGTAGGTGGAGGCGACGTTGTGGGGGGCAGATTAGGGGTTAATAAATATAATATAGGGGTCGGCGGTGTTATGGGCAGCAGATTAGGGGTACATAGGTATAATGTAGGTTGCGGCGGTGTACGGAGCGGCAGATTAGGGGTTAATAATAATATGCAGGGGTCAGCGATAGCGGCAGATTAGGGGTTAATAAGTGTAAGGTTAGGGGTGTTTAGACTCGGGGTACATGTTAGGGTGTTAGGTGCAGACATAGGAAGTGTTTCCCCATAGGAAACAATGGGGCTGCGTTAGGAGCTGAACGCTGCTTTTTTGCAGGTGTTAGGTTTTTTTCAGCTCAAAATGCCCCATTGTTTTCTATGGGGGAATCGTGCACGAGCACGTTTTTGAAGCTGGCCGCGTCCGTAAGCACCGCTGGTATTGAGAGTTGCAGTGGCGGTAAATTATGCTCTACGCTCCCTTTTTGGAGCCTAACGCAGCCATTCTGTGAACTCTAAATACCAGCGGTATTTAAAAGGTGCAGGGAAAAAAAAGCCAGCGTTAGCTACGCGGGTCGTTACCGACAAAACTCTAAATCTAGGCGTAAAACTTTACACTTATTTTGTCACTATTTAAATAACTAATGAAACTTTATAAAATACATCTACATGTTACTCATGGACTAATCTTTTCTTTGAATGCATCGTTCTATCTAGCATGTATTTAGGGCCAGATAATAAGTGGATCGCTAATTAACAATTACGCTTGAGCGCTAACTGTGCTACAAGTAAGCTTTTTGCAATTGTCAGGTTGCGCTTGTATTATAAGTTGAAAGTACTTTTTTTTTTGCTCTTGTGCTAACCCGATGAGCAATATATGCCAAACTTAGAATATCACATGCACAATTATGTATTTCCCCCATAGAAGTCAGTGGAGCAAAAAAAGTCATGAAAAACCCTACTCGCATGCAAACCCGATTGCATATCCTCATATGCGCTAACCCAACAGTAAAATATGAGTATTTCACATTCCAATGTTCTTCCTACTTTTTCAAATAAAGATACCAAGAGAACAAAGAAAATTGATAATAGGAATAAATTAGAAAATTGCTTAAAATTGCTGCTCTATCTGAATAAAGAAAGAAAAAAAAATTGTTTCATATCCCTTTAAATCATTTTAGAAAAGCAAATGTTACCTTGAGAGCTGTTTCTCTAGTTATGCAGGGTTCTGGGTCTGAATTAGAGACACAGATTTTACATTATAAGCACAAAAAGACCCCAAAGATTCCACTTCATGATGGCGTCATCAGACCCTAAGGGAACGCTAGATAGGAAAGCAAGGAACATTTTATGTGATTTATTTCAACTATCAGATATCTAGTTTGTTTGTATAAAATGTTAGACCTGCTCAGCGAGAAAGAGGGTGTTTCCAATTTACTTATATTATCTAATTTGCTTTGTTCTCTAGATTTATTTTATTGAAAAGCATACATAGGAAGGCTCATGAGCAGCTATGCACTACTGTTATCTAATTAAAGGTTATGCTATCTGGTGAATTTCAATAACAAATACAAAAAAAAAATACAATTACAAAATAAAAATAAACAATTCTTAAAATACTATTGGCTAGATTACGAGTCTTGCATTATGAGTAAAAAAGCAGCGTTAAGCCTCATAACGCTGCTTTTTTACTACCGCTGCTATTACGAGTCTTGCAAATTTAGGGGCACCGCACACTTTTTTGGCCTTACCGCTAATCAACTTACGCAAATTGCATATAGTCCTTTTTCAATGGGACTTCCATAGCGCCGGTATTACAAGCTTGTCCTGGGAGGCTAAAAAGTGAGCGGTACACCCTATCCCATCAAGATTCGTACCGCATTTTAAACTCAGTAGCATAAAACTCATAACTAAAGTGCTAAAAAGTACACTAACACCCATAAACTACATATTAACCCCTAAACCAAGACCCCCCGCATCGCAAACACTAAAATAAACTTATTAACCCATAATCTGCCGCTCCCAACATCGCCACCACTAGAATAAACATATTAACCCCTAAACTGCTGCACTCCCGCCTCACAAATACTAGTTAAATATTATTAACCCCTAATCTGCCGCCCCCAACGTCGCTGCCAATATACTAAATTTATTAACCCCTAAATTTAAGTCTAACCCTAACACCCCCTAACTTAAATATAATTAAAATAAATATAAATTAAAATTACTTTAGTTACCTAAATAATTCCTATTTAAGACTAAATACTTACTTGTAAAATAAACCCTAAGATAGCTACAATATAACTAATAGTTACATTGTATCTAGCTTAGGGTTTATTTTTATTTTACAGGCAAGTTTGTATTTATTTTATCTAGGTAGAATAGTTATTAAATAGTTATTAACTAGTTAATAACTACCTATTTAAAATAAATACAAATTGACCTGTAAAATAAAACCTAACCTAATTTATACTAACACCCAACATTACACTACAATTAAATAAATTCTCTAAATTAAATAAAATTAACTAAATTCAATACAATTAGCTACATTACAAAATAAAAACCCACTAAATTACAGAAAATAAAAAACAAATTACAAGATCTTTAAACTAATTACACCTAATCTAATCTCTATCAAAATACAAAAGGCCCACCCAAAAAAAAAAAAAAATCCTAGCCTAAACTAAACTACCAATAGCCCTTAAAAGGGCCTTTTGCGGGGCATTGCCCCAAAGAAATCAGCTCTTTTACCTGTAAAAAAAATAAATAAACAAACACCCCCCAACAGTAAAACCCACCACCCACACAACCAACCCCCCAAATAAAACCCTAACTAAAAAAACCTAAGCTCCCCATTGCCCTGAAAAGGGCATTTGGATGGGCATTGCCCCTAAAAGGGCATTTAGCTATATTGCAGCCCAAACCCCTAATCTAAAAATAAAACCCACCCAATACACCCTTAAAAAAATCCTAACACTAACCCCCAAAAATCCACTTACAGTTCTGAAGAGCCGACATCCATCCTTAACGAAGCCAGGAGAAGTCTTCATCCAAGCGGCAAGATGTCCTCAACAAAGCCGGTAGAAGTGGTCCTCCAGACGGGCAGAAGTCTTCACCCAGACAGCATCTTCTATCTTCATCCTTCCGATGCGGAGCGGCTCCATTTTCAAGACATCTGGCGTGGAGAATCCTCTTCAATCGAGGGCTTCTTCTACAATTACGGACGCCATGGAACATCCTAATGGTGTGAAGGGGTTAAACAAACTTTATTGATTTTGTAAATGTTGTGTCACCTTTTAGGTTTCAGTTAATGTGTCATTATAGGATAGCTGATTAAATGACATTCTGAATAAAGTTAAATATGCTTAAGTACAATATGCTAAATAGTTTCACAACATTAGTGACAAATACAGTTTTATACAGGATCTCAAAGACAGATCTGTATTACAGACTGTAATAATACAACATGACTGAAGTCTAACTCAGATCTGTATTACATACTGTAATAATACAACATGACTGAAGTCTAACTCAGATTTGTATTACAGACTGTAATAATACAACATGACTGAAGTCTAACTCAGATCTGTATTACAGACTGTAATAATACAACATGACTGAAGTCTAACTCAGATTTGTATTACAGACTGTAATAATACAACATGACTGAAGTCTAACTCAGATCTGTATTACAGACTGTAATAATACAACATGACTGAAGTCTAACTCAGATCTGTATTACAGACTGTAATAATACAACATGACTGAAGTCTAACTCAGATCTGTATTAAGGACTGTAATAATACAACATGACTGAAGACTAACTCAGATCTGTATTACAGACTGTAATAATACAACATGACTGAAGTCTAACTCAGATTTGTATTACAGACTGTAATAATACAACATGACTGAAGTCTAACTCAGATTTGTATTACAGACTGTAATAATACAACATGACTGAAGTCTAACTCAGATTTGTATTACAGACTGTAATAATACAACATGACTGAAGTCTAACTCAGATCTGTATTACAGACTGTAATAATACAACATGACTGAAGTCTAACTCAGATCTGTATTACAGACTGTAATAATACAACATGACTGTAGTCTAACTCAGATCTGTATTACAGACTGTAATAATACAACATGACTGAAGTCTAACTCAGATTTGTATTACAGACTGTAATAATACAACATGACTGAAGTCTAACTCAGATTTGTATTACAGACTGTAATAATACAACATGACTGAGTCTAACTCAGATTTGTATTACAGACTGTAATAATACAACATGACTGAAGTCTAACTCAGATTTGTATTACAGACTGTAATAATACAACATGACTGAAGTCTAACTCAGATCTGTATTACAGACTGTAATAATACAACATGACTGAAGTCTAACTCAGATCTGTATTACAGACTGTAATAATACAACATGACTGAAGTCTAACTCAGATTTGTATTACAGACTGTAATAATACAACATGACTGAAGTCTAACTCAGATTTGTATTACAGACTGTAATAATACAACATGACTGAGTCTAACTCAGATTTGTATTACAGGCTGTAATAATACAACATGACTGAAGTCTAACTCAGATCTGTATTAAGGACTGTAATAATACAACATGACTGAAGTCTAACTCAGATCTGTATTACAGACTGTAATAATACAACATGACTGAAGTCTAACTCAGATTTGTATTACAGACTGTAATAATACAACATGACTGAAGTCTAACTCAGATTTGTATTACAGACTGTAATAATACAACATGACTGAAGTCTAACTCAGATTTGTATTACAGACTGTAATAATACAACATGACTGAAGTCTAACTCAGATTTGTATTACAGACTGTAATAATACAACATGACTGAAGTCTAACTCAGATTTGTATTACAGACTGTGATAATACAACATGATTGAAGTCTAACTCAGATTTGTATTACAGACTGTAATAATACAACATGACTGAGTCTAACTCAGATTTGTATTACAGACTCTAATAATACAACATGACTGAAGTCTAACTCAGATCTGTATTACAGACTGTAATAATACAACATGACTGAAGTCTAACTCAGATCTGTATTACAGACTGTAATAATACAACATGACTGTAGTCTAACTCAGAGCTGTATTACAGACTGTAATAATACAACATGACTGAAGTCTAACTCAGATTTGTATTACAGACTGTAATAATACAACATGACTGAAGTCTAACTCAGATTTGTATTACAGACTGTAATAATACAACATGACTGAAGTCTATTTCAGATTTGTATTACAGACTGTATTAATACAACATGACTGAAGTCTAACTCAGATCTGTATTACAGACTGTAATAATACAACATGACTGAAGTCTAACTCAGTTTTTTATTACAGTCTGTAATAATACAACATGACTGAAGTCTAACTCAGATTTGTATTACAGACTGTAATAATACAACATGACTGAAGTCTAACTCAGATTTGTATTACAGACTGTAATAATACAACATGACTGAAGTCTAACTCAGATTTGTATTACAGACTGTATTAATACAACATGACTGAAGTCTAACTCAGATCTGTATTACAGACTGTAATAATACAACATGACTGAAGTCTAACTCAGTTTTTTATTACAGTCTGTAATAATACAACATGACTGAAGTCTAACTCAGATTTGTATTACAGACTGTAATAATACAACATGACTGAAGTCTAACTCAGATTTGAGATTTTGGGGTAATTCTTATAATTTCAAGCTTGTTTCAGTCCTTTAACATCCATCTTCAATTTCTGCCTAAATTTTCCTGTAATCATAAAATCATCATCTCCATAACAAATTATCTTTGCATTTATTATACTATTGAGATTCTATATCTGGTTTATATTATAAACTATAGAAAGAATTAATGGGACACAAGTCAAAATTAAACTTTCATGATTCAGATACAGCAGCAATTTTAAACAACTTTCCAATTTACTTCTATTAACAAAATGTGCAGTCTTTTTATATTTACACTTTTTCAGTCTCCAGCTGCTACTGAGCATGTGCAAGAATTCACAGATTATACATAATGCATTTGTGATTGGCTGATGGCTGTCACATGATACAGGAGGAGTGGCAAAAGACATAACTTAGAAAGTTGCCAAAAAAAAAATCTTCTCATTTTGAAGTTCAGACTAAGTGCTATTGCATTGTCTTTTTATCATTAATTTGCTGATTATGCAAATCTGCTGTATTTACTGGCCCTTTAAGCACATTTTCTCACATTACTTTTTATTAGGTTTGTAAAATTGAGGCCATTTTAGTTCAGTAGAAAAAACCTAGTAACCTTAAGACCTTTAAGTGGATGTTGCAGTAAGTAATAGGAACATGAGATGCTATGAAATTTTATTTTAAAATGTAATTTTGTGTAGTAAATAAAACACTCATTTATTTTGCCCCATTTACCTGTAATTTAATTCTGAAGAGAGTGAGGTTTTGTCCCTATCTGATTTAATCAAAGAACATAAAATACGGCCAAACAGTGCAAGCTTTGGTAGCAAAATGACAACAGCAAGCCCGGTCTACTGCAGCCTCAAGTCTATCGGCTTCACCAAATAAAGCATGTTGTTTACCTATTGAAAAACATTTGCAGCAAACTACTTGCCTTGTTTAATGTGTTTAATTTATAAGACATGGCTGACATATTTTAAAGGGACGGTCTAGTCAAAATTAAACTTTCATGATTCAGATAGGGCATGCAATTTTAAACAATTGTCCAATTTACTTTTATCATCAAATATGGTTTGTTCTTTTGGTATTCTTTTTTTTTTAAGACAGCACTGATTGGCTAAAATGCATCTCTGTCAAAAGAACTGAGATAAGGGGGCAGTCTGCAGAGGCTTTGATACATGTTAATCACAGAGGTAAAAAATGTATATTTATATAACAGTGTTGGTTATGCAAAACTGGGGAATGGGTAATAAAGGGATTATCTATCTTTTTAAACAATACACATTCTGGAATAGACTGTCCCCTTAAACTATCTTGTCAAGGGAAAATATGCATAAACTATTATATGTTTAATACTTTAAATAGTATGTGTGTGTATATATATATATATATATATATATATATATATATATATATATATATATATTTAAAGGGACACTGAACTCAAAAATCTTCTTTCGTGATTCAGATAGAGCATGAAATTTTAATCAACTTTTTAATTTACTCCTATTACCAATTTTTCTTTGTTCTCTTGCTATCTTCATTTGAAAAGGAAGGCATCTAAGCTTTTTTTTTAGTTCAGACTCTGGACAGCACTTTTTTATTGGTGGGTGAATTTATCCACTAATCAGCAAGGACAACCCAAAATGGGCAGGCAATCTAAACTTACATTCTTGCATTTCAAATAAAGATACCAAGAGAATGAAGAAAATTTGATAATAGGAGTGAATTAGAAAGTTGCTTAAAATTCCATGCTCTATCTGAATCACGAAAGAAAAAATTTGGGTTCAGTGTCCCTTTAAGCGCACCATCTATGACATAATCACCAGAGTTTTCTATACAGTCATATCCAAAAAATGAAAAGTATCTTCAAGTGAATGAATCGTGGTTTTTCTGGTTAAACTTGTCTGGAGCATTATATGGCAGCAATAAAGTGCTACCATTTAGTATTCATGCAAAACTATAACATTCTTGCAAACTCCTGCCATAAAGCTCGGCAGACACGTGCACGCTTCTGAGCTTTCCTCCCTGCATTTTAACAAAGGATAACAAGAAAACAAAGAATACACATTCTGGAATAGACTGTCCCCTTAAACTATCTGTCAAGGGAAAATATGCAATAACTATTATATGTTTATTACTTTAAATAGTATGTGTGTGTATATATATATATATATATATATATATATATATACTGTATAAATAAATTCCATATGGATTTAAAGGGACACTGAACTCAAAAATTTTCTTTCATGATTCAGATAGAGCATGCAATTTTAATCAACTTTTTAATTTACTCCTATTACCAATTTTTCCTCGTTCTCTTGCTATCTTTATTTGAAAAAGAAGGCATCTAAGCTTTTTTTTAGTTCAGACTCTGGACAGCACTTTTTTATTGGTGGATGAATTTATCCACCAATCAGCAAGAACAACCCAGGTTGTTCACCAAAAATGGGCCGGCATCTAAACTTACATTCTTGCATTTCAAATAAAGATACCAAGAGAATGAAGAAAATTTGATAGTTGCTTAAAATTTCATGCTCTATCTGAATCACGAAAGAAAAAATATGGGTTCAGTGTCCCTTTAAGCGCACCATCTATGACATAATCACCAGAGTTTTCTATACATTCATATCCAAAGAATGAAAAGTATCTTCAAGTGAATGAATCGTGTTTTTTTTGGGTTAAACTTGTCTGGAGCACTATATGGCAGCAATAAAGTGCTACCATTTAGTTTTCCAGCAAAACTATAACATTCTTGCAAACTCCTGCCATAAAGCTCGGCAGACACATGCACGCTTCTGAGCTTTCCTCCCTGCATTTTAACAAAGGATAACAAGAAAACAAAGAATATTTGATAATAAAAGGAAAGTTGTATAAAATAGTTTATCTGATTAATGAAAGATACAAATGGGGTTTCATGTCTCTTTAAAGCACATTTTAATGCTATGTTGCTGATACATAACTGTGTGTTTAACCTCTGCAGTTAGGTAAAGTCACAGCAGCAATGCTCTAATGTGACCTGACAGCCACATCTGGTGACCCAATAGCAAGAGGCAAATGTGTGTAGCTAAAAATCACCAGCTAGCTCCCAGTAATGCAGTGCTGCTGCTGAAGATGTGTGCATATACTTTTCAACAAAGAATACCAAGAGAAACTTAATGTATTAAAAGGGGTGAATTTAAAAGTGTGTTAAAATGACATGCTCTATCTGAAAGTTTAACTTAAAGGGACAGGCAACCCCAAAAATGTCTCATGATTTGGATAATGCACTTCCATTATAAAATCTGCTTCATTCTCTTGTTATCCTTTGCTGAAGGAACAGCATTGCATAAATGAACACATCTAGTCAGCCAATCACAAGAGACAAATGTGTGCAGGCACCATCAGCAGCTAGCTCCCACTAGTGTAGCATTCTTTTTCAACAAGGGATAACAAGAGAACAAAGCACATTTGAAAATAGAAGTGAATTTAACCCTTTGAGTGCTAATGACAGCTCTGAGCCGTCACAGAGTTTCTCACTCTGGTGCTTAATACGGCTCAGAGCCATCATGAGCACTCTCCCAACTTGAGGGAGATCTGGGGGCTCCTTACTGCTCTTACCCCGGCAATCGTGCCTGTAGAGTGACGGGCATCGCCGGGGCTTTATGTGATGCACAGTGATGTCACGTGCAATGACGTGATGACGTCACCGCGCAACTTTATTTATACTTAATGTTAAAGGGACACTGAACCCAATTTTTTTATTTTGTAATTCAGAAAGAGCATGCAATTTTAAGCAACTTTCTAATTTACTCCTATTATCAATTTTTCTTCATTCTCTTGCTATCATTATTTGAAAAAGAAGGCATCTAAGCTTTTTTTTGGTTTCAGTACTCTGGACAGCACTTTTTTATTGGTGGATGAATTTATCCACCAATCAGCAAGGACAACCCAGGTTGTTCACCAAAAATGGGCCGGCATTTCAAATAAAGATATCAAGAGAATGAAGAAAATTTGATGATAGGAGTAAATTAGAAAGTTGCTTAAAATTTCATGCACTATCTGAATCATGAAAGAAAAATTTTGGGTACAGTGTCCCTTTAAGTATAGGAGGAGGGGGCATGCTGCTTAGAAGCCTGTATCTCAGGCATCTAAGTAGCTACAGACCCCCAAGACCCACTGTTGAAAAGGTAATCGCCTAGCCTTTCCAACAGTGTAATTCTGTTTTCATAAATTAAAAAAAAATTAAAAAACCTTAGAAAATATTAGCACCCAGGTGGGAAAATGCTTAGCACTCAAAGGGTTAAAAGACTTAAAATGTCATGCTCTATCTGAATCATGCAAGTTTAATTTTGACTTTCCTATCCCTCTAACTTTAGTGTCCCTTTAATGATTAAATGAATCACCCAGGCTAATATGTTACAACATTTTATTAGTTACTACTAGGAGCTAACTGAAAACATTGTCGAGCCAATGACTAGAGGCAAATGTTTGCAACCACCAATTACCAGCTAGCTCCCATTAGTGCATTGCTGCTGCTGAGGATATGTAATAATAAAACTGAATTTAAAGATGTTTTAAATCACATCCTCAATCTGAATCAGGAAAGTTTAAAAAGGGACATGGAACTAGCGTTTGTTTTTATGATTCAGACAAAGTGTACAAAACAAATTTAAAAAATTACCATAGCTATTCTGAAACTGTTCCAAAACAGTGCAACATGGGAAAATATTATGCTTAACAAAAGTACTTTCAATTGTTAAAGGGACATTAATCTATTATTGTGATCTACTGAGTATTTCTTTATAAATATATTATTGCTCACACTTACCTTCTGCCAGAGGCACTCACCCTGCATTTCTATAGCATGACTAAGGGGATCACCCCTGAAACATCGCTTTTTGTATCTGTCTTAATAAAGATTTTATAAAGGTATTTGGTACTGTGGACATCTTGTGGATATTACAATACAGTATTGAATATTCCCAGGGACCTGGAAGTGTCCCAAGTCTTCACAAGCACCGTTCAGTAGTGCTGTTCCATACCTGTTTGCTGCGTTTCTCTAGTTACTGATGCAGCAAAGGGTTTAATAATCTTCTGGCAAGTCTGGGATCATATCCCAAAAGGTACTGAAAACTCTAAAGACTAATTCTTTACACTACACCTGATCAAATCAACTTCTCACCAATTAATACTTTATCAAAGAAATAGTCCAGATCTGTAGCTAAATGTAAAATATATTTAGTTATTTAATTAATTAAAAAAAAAAACGTTTGTGGAAAAAAAAAGTTATTTGCCCTACAGTCACACTTCAGTCTAATAAATACACTAATCATACTGGGTACCAGGTAAAACATATTTTGCTTTTGTGGAAATATAGTGCTTTGTCCTACGCAACCTAGATAGGACAAAAAATATATATCCTAGGTTTTCAATATGATGCAGATTACCTAAACCTGCTTTGATTTGCATTATTTACAGGTTAAGGAATTTGATTTGGGCATCTTAGGGAATGTGTGGGCGTGGCACAAATAAAGCACAATTATTTCAAACAAAAAGGTGTTTAATGGCATTTTAATATTTAATGAGAAGTCTTCAAAATAACTTTAAAAATAATTTTTCATTTTACATCACAGCACTATGACCATTTTCCATGTTGTCTACATTTTTATATAAAAAGCTAAAGCTTTTTCTAGATCTAAATAAAGATATCTGATTTACACATTTTAAGGTAATGGTTTGTGAGAAAGAGAAAGATTGAGTGTACACTGTATATATACATATAGGGAGAAAGCTCAGTGTCAGCACAGACTTTTACATATTAGAAAACTCTTCTCATGCTGATGCAGATTTAAAACCTTTTGCTTATTTTCCAGACATTTACAACTTGTGTAATTATATTTAAATGCTTTTGATACAACACAATCTTTGCACCACCAAGCACTTACTAAACAGTAGTTTGTAACCTCACTGGAGTTGGGCAGTTGGTTCAGTCCCCAACAATAAAAGCTTTAGAGCAAATATTAAACTTTTCAGGTCTCAGTATTTTAGACAACTCTCTGTCAGGGGCTCTGACTCTGGTGCTGAGTATTTAACAGTTTTCCTTCCAATAATCAGTAGCAGGTGAGTTGGATATAGAGATTGTGGAAAATCCTGGACTAGATTCCTCACCTGCAGGTCTCAGCCACATCTAAACTGTGGTCTGGAACATTAACCCAAAATACAAATACATTGTTATTCTATCATATCTAAGTTTATACAGAAAAATAAATGTCAGGATTTGTGGGAACAAATTCCAATACCACAGTCACTATATACAGCTTGTACTTTAAAATCCTTACAGGTGGGATTTAAATCTATTAAAATGAAAATATTTTGATTAAATGTTATTGTGCAGTGGTATATTACGTCTCAAATAATCTAATGCAAGCTGTTATATGTATACATTTACATATTTAGGGGATTTCTAGCTTTGTTATGTATACTTAAAGGGACAGTCAAGTCCAAAAAAATCTTTCATGATTCAAATAGAGCATGCAATTTTAAACAACTTTCCAATTTACTTTTATCACCAATTTTGCTTTGTTCCCTTGGTATTCTTAGTTGAAAGCTAAACCTAGGAGGTTCATATGCTATTTTCTTAGACCTTGAAGGCCGCCTCTAATCAAAATGCATTTTGACAGTTTTTTACCTCTAGAGGGTGTTAGTTCATGTGTTTCATATAGATAACATTGAGCTCATGCACGTGAATTTACCATGGAGTGAGCACTGATTGGCTAAAATGCAAGTCTGTCAAAAGAACTGAAATAAGAGGGCAGTCTGCAGAGGATTAGATACAAGGTAATTACAGGGGTAAAAAGTGTATTATTATAACTGTGTTGTGTATGCAAAACTGGGGAATGGGTAATTAAGGGATTATTTATTTTTTAAAACAACAAACATTCTGGTGTTGACTGTCCCTTTAACCTCTTAAGGACATATGACGGAATTTTTCCGTCATAAAACAATTGAGCAAACTGAAAGCTGTGTCCTTAAAGGGTTAAAGAGGCAGAAGGTGATCAGTTAACTCCTTCCCATCTGGACTAAATTGTCTACATTGGAACTAAATTCCAATGTAAACAAATTGAAATCACACAATCAGTTATGCGATCATGGGATTTCAATGATGGGATTGGGTCTGGGGGGAGTGCCTATGGCACTAGGCACACCCACCAGCCCACAATCCCATTTACTAAGACTCTATGGTTTCAGGACAGCCAAACGGCTAGGATGTTCAATGCAGTTAGCACAGCATGGAATGTTCTAATAGTGGAAAAGGGTTAAGGTGCATATTGAAATATCCAAAATGTATTTTGTTACTTCCAAATATTAAAGCAGCAAAAGCTGTAATCCAAAAATCCAGCAAACTTACTTCTCTTCTGTGTAATGTGGAAATTTTTGAACTAACAGAATGTAGGCTACAGTCATACTAGCCATAACAACATATGGCACAAAAATATTTTCCAGTGCTTAGCAATAGTAAAATCAATGTCCCTTTAAGATGCATGCAGATAGGTCAGTTGTGTAAGGTCCCTGGGATGGGGATTATGTGAAAAATATGGAGTAAAAAAAGTGACATTGAAATGAAAGTCCAGTAAGATTCATGCTGATAGGTCATTTGTCTAAACTCCCTGGGGTGGGGCTTATGTGAAAAACATGAAGTTAAAGTGTACCACAGTCACCAACCCTGTGTGAAGGTGGCATTCAAAGTCTACTGATAACTAATCTAGTTCACCTATAATGATCATAGATTCTCAGACCAAGTATTTGCAGATATCCATCCCCCCTTGCAATTTTAAAGTAATAATATTAGGACCAATTTATTAGTTGCCCTAGACTTCTTTTTACACTTTGAGTAAGGGTATCACCACTACTAGTGTTTAAAGTCTATACTATTGTTATTTAGAATCTTCATGTATGAGAAATTGTTTTTATGTTTTTCCCATTTTAAGTGGATACTAATAAAAGTTTGTTTTAAAGTTGCATTCAAACAACACACATTATAATAGAACACAATTTATTAATGAAGTAATGAAACTGCACAACCCAAGAGAGCTGTACATAGGTATCCTTTTTAGTAGGATTTACCTACTAGTCCAGCAAACAATTTTCATTGATACATAGCACAAGATAAGCATGTATATGTGTATGGGTGTATATATATATATATATATATATACATATATATATATACATATATATATATATATATATATATATACAGTATCTCACAAAAGTGAGTTCACTCCTCACATTTTTGTAACTATTTTATTATATCTTTTCATGTGACAACACTGAAGAAATGACACTTTGCTACAATGTAAAGTAGTGAGTGTACAGCCTGTATAACAGTGTAAATTTGCTGTCCCCTCAAAATAACTCAACACACAGCCATTAATGTCTAAACCGTTGGCAACAAAAGTGAGTACACTTCTAAGTGGAAATGTCCAAATTGGGCCCTATTAGCCATTTTCCCTCCCCGGTGTCATGTGACTCATTAGTGTTACAAGGTCTCAGGTGTGAATGGGGAGCAGGTGTGTTAAATTTGGTGTTATCACTTTCACACTTTCTCATACTGGGCACTGGAAGTTCAACATGGCACCTCATGGCAAAAACTCTCTGAGGATCTGAAAAAAAGAATTGTTGCTCTACATAAAGATGGTCTATGCTATAAAAAGATTGCCAAGTCCCTGCAACTGAGCTGCAGCATGGTGGGCAAGATCATACAGCGGTTTCACAGGACAGGTTAAACTCAGAACAGGCCCTGCCATGGTCGACCAAAGAAGTTGAGTGCACATGCTCAGCGTCAAATCCAGAGTTTGTCTCTGGGAAATAGGCGTATGAGTGCTGTCAGCATTGCTGCAGAGGTTGAAGGGGTGGGGGGGTCAGCCTGTCAGTGCTCAGACCATATGCCGCAAACTGCATCAAATTGGTCTGCATAGCTGTCGTCCCAGATGGAAGGCTCTTCTAAAGATGATGCACAAGAAAACCCGCAAACAGTTTGCTGAAGACAAGCAGACTAAGGACATTGATTACTGGAGCCATGTCCTGTGGTCCGATGAGCCCAAGATAAACTTATTTGGTTTAGATGGAGTCAAGCGTGTGTGGCGACAACCAGGTGAGGAGTACAAGTGTGTCTTGCCTACAGTCAAACATGGTGGTGGGAGTGTCATGGTTTGGGCCTGCATGAGTGCTTCCTGCACTGGGGAGCTAAAGTTCATTGAGGGAACAATGAATTCCAACATGTACTGTGGCTACTGAAGCAGAGCATGATCCCCTCCCTTTGGAGACTGGGCCGCGGGGCAGTATTCCAACATGATAACGACCCCAAACACACCTCCATGACGACCACTGCCTTGCTAAAGAAGCTGAGGGTAAAGGTGATGCACTGTGTCTAAAAATAAATTCAATTTCACATCTGCAGATTTAGACCCAACTAGCAAATCACACTATGTGTGCGTATAAGCATAAATGTCCACCATATACCAATCATGAATTAAGGCATTCAAAAAATTATATGTCATATATAAGCCAATCTTCGGTTATTTACAACCATGTATACAGAGTACCTTGCACCTCAGACCGAGGTGTGTTTAAAGATGTTGATATGCAGCTCCTCTCGGCGGACTAAGTCGCGTCTAAAAGGAGGTATAAGTTTTGACTCCTGTCGATGTATAGCACTGTAGCTCCTCTCAGCGGTCTTTGCCGTGTCTAGGAGAAGTGGTAAATTGCGACTCTTCTCAGTCTGGTCATGTGACTCCCATTATATCATGCTGACCTTATATCCTAATATCAGGATTATGTGCTGAAAAGTCTGTTAGTTGCTGAAAGTGGATACTGTTGCACTACAGATGAATGGAAACTTTAGACTGACCTTAATATTCAGGAATTGAAAATGTCTGAGTGCCTATTTAGAGCACCAAATTTCACCTTCCCTATTTCTTGGTCGTCTTTTTGTCCTAAAGATTCAAAAAATCTTTTAACGATGCAGAGCTGTAACAAAAACACTTCTTGATTGAAATAAAATAAAAGTCTACGCGTTTCGCCCCAGATAATTTGTGGATTATTTAATGCATTTATGCACCCAGGCAGAGTGGATTTTTGATATATATATATATATATATATATATATATATATATATATATACACCCTGTTCCAAATTATTATGCCAATGATATCTTTCTCATTTACCTACATAACTGATGTAAACAACAGTCAGTATAATTCTTATGTTATCAACTATTAAGAGTACCATTCAAATTTTATTGAACAAACCTCTTAATGATAACAGTATTTTTTTTTTTTCAAAATAAAAAACTTACAATGCACTGTTCCAAATTATTATGCACAGTACGTTTCAAAACACTTTATAGGTTGTAAAGAACTGAAAATTGCAATTCTTTGTGTTTGCAGCATATTTACTGAAATCAAAAGCTATTTCAATCAAACTTTGAACAACATTTTAACTTTTTATACATTTTAACAGGTCACGTTACATTTTAATATAGGACCCCTTATTCGATAGCAGCTTCACAAGTCTTGCATCCATTGAACTTGTGAGTTATTGGACAGTTTCTGCTTGAATTTGTTTGCAAGATGTCAGAATAGCCTCCCAGAGCTGCTGTTTGGATGTAAACTGCCTCCCACCCTCATAGATCTTTTGCTTGAGGATGCTCCAAAGGTTCTCAATAGGATTGAGGTCAGGGGAGGATGGAGGCCACACCATGACTTCTTCTTCTCCTTTTATCTCCCTATCAGCCGTTGATGCAAAGGTATACTTTGCAGCATGAGATGGTGCATTGTCATACATGAAGATGATTTTATTATGGAAAGCATTGTTCTTCCTTCTGTACCAGGGAAGGAAGTGGTCAGTCAGGAACTCCACATACTTTGCAGAGGTCATCTTTACACCTTTGGGGACCCTAAAGGGGCTGACCAACTCTCTTCTCATGACTTTGACCCAAAACATGACTCCACCACCGCCTTGCTGACGTTGCAGCCTTGTTGGAACAGGGTGGCTATCCACCAACCATCCACTACTCAATCCATCTGGACCATCCAGGGTTGCACGGCACTCATCAGTGAACAGGACTGTTTGAAAATTAGTCTTCATGTATTTTTCTGCCCAATGCAGCCGTTTCTGCTTGTGAGCATTGGTTAGTGGTGGCCGAATGGAATGTTTATGCACAGTTGCAAGACTCTGGAGGACTCTACACCTTGATGTCCGTGGGACTCCAGAGGCTTCAAATATCTGTTTACTGCTATGTAATGGTATTTTAGCAGCTGCTCTCTTGATCCGATGCATGGATCTGGCAGAAATCTTCCTCAATGTGCCTTTATCTGCACGAACCCGTCTGTGCTCTGAATCAGCCACAAATCTCTTAATAGAGCGATGATCACATTTACGTTTTTGTGCAATATCTAATGTTTTCATACCTCGTCCAAGGCATTGAACTATTTCACTCTTTTTGGCAGCAGAGAGATCCTTTTTCTTCCCCATATTGCTTGAAAATGATGCTCTGCTTAATAATGTGGAACACCCTCCTTTAGTAGTTTTTCCTTTAATTGGGCTCACCTGGCAATATAATTATCACAGGTGTCCGAGATTGTTTTCAGTGATCAAAAGAGCCCTGAGACACAATGCCATCCATGAGTTAAACTGAAAAAAAAATATTTAATCTTTGTGACACTGAAATAGAATTTGCATAATAATTTCGAACAGGGTGTATATATATATATATATATATATATATATATATATATATATATATATATATACAGTATATATACATTAAAACTTGTAAAATTATTTTAATCAATTTAAACATGTATAATGTTTTGGAGGGGTGGAGACAAAGGGCATTAAAGATGGCCGCTTACGAGAATTCACAAGGCATGCAACTACATCATTTCAAGAAGAGGCAAAGACCCCGGAGGGGCAGATTAAGGCAGAAGACCCCCCTTGCCCCCGAGGTAGGAGATGATTCAGATTTAGTCATCAATATCAGTAGCCAAACACTTGCGGAAGGTGAATCAAGTCTACTGAATAAGGGTTTAGCATTTGTTCCTACAGACTATTCTGATGATTTCACTCTACATATTGATCTAATAAAATTCCACAGGCGACTGAAACTGAAAGATCATTTTTTTGGGAAAGACACACATCTGAGGTCCAAAACGCTAAAGAAAAATAGCTCATTTGAACCTATTAACATAAACCCCAGCATCAAGACTTTTACAAGGATGTTGAATTCAGAATATATACGGGACAAAAGAAACAGCCTTCAAAATCCAATTTATCAAAGGAGAAAAGAATGGCTGCCCGATAGTATAACACTTTGAAAATGAACCCTGTCAAATAATTCAAGTTACAAATTGACCAGGCGTTGCTGGATGGTTTCTCTAACGGCTGGACTGACAAAGATACTTATTATTTTCTCACTGTAACACATCCCATCTGTCTGGTACTTTATACCTTACCTAAAGTCCACAAGGATATGTTGAACCCCACAGGGCGTCCCATAGTCTCCATCAGAGGAGCTCTTCTTCAGCCTGTTCCCATTTCCTTGACAGTTTACTACATCCATTTGTCACACATATGAGGTCATAAATATGTGACTATCTAGATGATTACAACATTCTATTCTTTTGGAGAAATTAAGGATGAGATCTGTGTGACTCTTGATGTTACAAGTTTATATACAATCATCCCCCATAGGGATGGATTGGCAGCTGTGGAAGCAATGTTAAACCGTTATCCCTATATTGGACCACCTACAGGCTACATCCTTAAGTTATATGAACTCTGTCTCACTCTGAACAATTTTTGTTTGAAAATACCTATCTCCAGATCAGTGTTCCCTCTAAGGCCAGTTTTGTGAGCAGCCCAGCAATGAAACAGTTAATAAGGGAATCACACCTTGCAGTCTGCATAGTGTAGTGTTTGCTAATTGCTCTAGTTAACTGTTTCACTGCTGGGCTGCTCACAAAACCAGCCTTAGAGGTAACAGTGCTCCAGATTCCTTGGATGGCCATGGGCTCCAATATGGCCCCTGATTATGCTAACATCTTTATGGAGAAATATGAGAAGGAAATAAAATAAAGCATTTAAACACCCAAAGATTAGCCTATACAGGTGCTATATAGATGACTTGTTCATCATATGGTGGGGTACAATGGAGGAATTAACGCTGTGGACACAACATCTGAATGATTTGAATTATCAAGTGAAACTGAAGATGCTGGCAGATAACCAAGAAGTGGACTTCCTTGACTAGGGGATATATAAAGCACATGGACAACTCAATACCATTCTGTTTAAGAAAAACACAGACGGAGGGCAGAGCTAACCACTGAACTGAGTGGCAGCATCTCTCATGAGCTCCGATAGCGACGAGCAGTTAGAGCTAAAATTCTACCATACAAACTTGTAGAAAGTGAATTATCCAGTGCCTAAGAGACAAGACTCATCGAGAGGATCATTTTGATACCGGTACTAGAGTACCTAAGGCCGGTGGAACTGACTTAGTCCTACTATCTGATCCTGTGTCACTGTCTGATTACCACAGACTCACTGCATCGCAGCTGTCTCAGCTCCAATGACTCCGGAGGGTCGGGGCTCCGCTCCGGAGTCCCTGCGAACACAGCCAAGCTCCGTTCCAGAGACAGGGTGCAAACTCCCCCAACGAAAGAGTGCCTCTGGGTTGATTGAGACTGAGCCTGGAGGTACCATTTACAACAGACATAGGAAGCGTGACGGAGGCCTACTGAAGTACGTAACAATACAGCACACAGCAGCCAAAAGAGGTGCTGACCGCATCTCGAACATAGAAGTCAGCTAGAGGTAAGGGTGGTAACCTGCAGTATACGCGAGCCAGGCAGAGACGCCGAGAGGTTAGGTTGCGGCCTTCTCCTCCCACCCCACGATCCGCACTGCATAGGGTGAGATAGTGGGAAATACAGTAAAAAACAAAAACATAGAGGCCAGACTCCCTGCACCTGTGGATGTGAGTTCTGAGGGGACCAGGTTTGAGAGCAGGCAAGAGAAACCTGCGTGGCACAAAAGTCGGCCATTTTTTCCCCACAGTATAGAGCATAGTGACGAACTGACATAATCAGCTCTACTAACCCTGCAATAGAAAAAAGCCCTTAGGTGCACACCATACTCTTTGGGGCAGGGACTCCAGCCAGGCCCACACATTCAGAGACATTGGGGGTAGCTGACATCCACAAACCCCGTCCTCAGAAGCCACGCACCCAGCAGGGCCAATAATACCTACATAGGCTCTAGAAGAGCACTAGTTTTCAAGGACTGCAATTTCACCCTGACTGACGCTTAAACTGGGACATAGTCTAGGCTCCTGGATATAGCACCTCTCCCTTATATGAGAACAGAGCCCTTACATTATTCTTCACACAAAATCTGTCCAAACCATATTTGAACACCAACCAGAGGGATCTATATAACTGTGACCCCTAGAGGACTAGTATCTTATGATTACCGATACACCCTCAGGACTTTCAACATAGATCAGCTTGGAAAATAAAGATACTTCCACACTAACTGCCTCCATCCTATGAGCTGAAATTATTACATTTACTTAGCCAACTTATCTTAGGTAGTATGGGCCTAGAAAGTTAGAGGCCTGATTTACCTCCACCTCAGGGCCTTGCATTAGGTGCATATAGAGGCGCCCCACTTGGATACTTAGCACACCACAAATTAAGAAGAGTCAAGTCACTGCAGTGAACTAAAGTCCTCATATGCACTGTTACCAAGATCCCTGAGTCAAGATTAGCATACAGTACTGGCTATCTTACTACACTTTACCATCACCCCATTCCCCTGGGCCTACCCTGGAACCTCATCTTGGCTCCAATATAGCCCTGATGGAGAGATAACCTGCCCTTCTGCCTAGTAGAGGGAGCTGAGGACCCAGATTCTATTTTTGTCCTTAACTCCAACACCCACTGCTGACGGGGGCTCACAGATAATTGTTTCTACTGGGGAAAAAAAAATTACATATATTTTCATTTATTTATCTTTTCTAAGACTGCTGCATCAGCTCAGGTGTCTCTGGACTTTATTTTCAGAGTGTAGAGTCCTTGATTTAACTTGAACGTTTCTTTCACAGGGATCCTGCTCCTGATATATGTCATTGACCCTCGTGCCCTTCTCTTACCATATCAGCCTCACTTTATGCAGAATTCCAGCTCACATTGTACACCTTTTCTGCCAGAAATTAGGCATACCCTTTACCCTCAGAGAGTCATAAATTCGAGCCTGCGTCTCCTTCCCCAGCTATCTATATATATTAGTCCTCCTGCCAAAGCTCCACCTGGGCATACAGTATACCTCACCACTTGAGAACCTCACAGGGCCTCCCATAGAGCTGAGGGGTACCCACTCTTACCAATAATATAGTTTCTCTCAGCTCACATTTGAGGTTATTTAGGGCCATTTAGGCATAATACTTTTCTCATAATATATTTAAGAGTGTTCACCCCCAATATTCACCAGTGTTTGACCTCATAAGACTGTGTCCTTTATACGGAGTGGTCCGTAGTAATAACCACAAAGGCCGTCCTAGTCTTGCTATTATTCATGTATTATTCAACTAATATATGTTTTGCCTGACTATTGCTGCTGCGTCAGCCTTGTTGTCTTTGGGTCGTCAGTCCAAAGTGTAATTCTATTTCTATATCTGATCTAACACCTTACTTTCACAGGCTCCCTTGATTACTGTAATACTGCCATAAGATGGTTCTCATATACCTTGTTACTGTTGTGTTTACAGCTGTAAATTCTCTATTGATGTATTGTAATAAGTGTGATCCCCTCGAGACTCTCCCTTTCCAGCCCAGCCAGTCTGGGTTGGTCACTTCCACCTTCCTTTTTCCCTTCCTTCGGGTCGCATCCCCTATTCCCCGAGTCGAGAGGGGACCTTCGGGCCCTCAACCTTTGTAATATATGCGAGTATACCCTACTAACATTGCTTTGAGGTCTTGCCTGTGGTGTCTTGTTGGCCCTTTCCTCCTCCTGTTCAGGTACTCCCAGACAGATATTAAGTCTTAAAGAGTGCACGTTCACCTAATGAGTGCCGGCATGGGGAGGCAGGGATCAGGAGAAGCCACCCAGCCCTGCTCTGAACATAAATGTAGGTTTATATGTGAACTTATCCCTTTTTCTTTTATTGTCGACCAGTGGCTATCTGATTAGTATACCCCATCCACTCACCATTTGAAAATGCCTCATACTTGCAGAAAACACCCGAAAACTCTTGGAGCTGTAAAAAAAAAACAGTCCTTGATAATTTTACACAGCCTTCTAAGGAGCGAACAGAAGACTCTAATGATGGCCTGAGTGATTCTGAATCAATGGGGGATGGCTCCTTGGCTGATAGTGATAACATGTCATCTGCCCAGTCCCAACATTTTATTACGGAAGCAAACCTTAAAAAAATGTTTGCGCCTCAAACCTATTCTATAACTAAGGAAATTCATGCCGAAATATTTCGGAAATAAGAGAGAGAGTAGATTCCCTTGAAAGGAAACAAGATGACTTAGCCACTGACCAGCCAAATCTGCTCACATACTCGGAAACCCTAGCTGAACAGATAAGCCAGCTGGAATTCAAGCTTGCTGATGAGGAAGACCGAGCTCGCAGAAATAATGTCAGGTTTAGAGGGATCCCAGAGGAAGCTCAACCTTCTGATTTTCAGAAGTACCTAAAAGACCTCTTTAATGACTTACTTGGTCCCACAGAGGATATGACTACCACCATGGAGAGGGCACATAGAGCCTTGCGCCCGAGATCGGTATTACAGGAGAAACCAAGAGATGTCATTGTCTGCTTCCATAGCTTTCTATACAAGGACAGACTTATGCCGGCTGCCTTCCGCAAGCCACAGATGTTGGAAAGGTTCAAGAACATTCAGTTACTACCTGACCTCTCAGCACATACTTTGCAGCACAGAAGGTATTTCCAGCCGATTACACTAATGCTCCGACGGGCAGGCATCAAATACAGGTGGGGCTACCCAACCAAATTGATAACAAAAGATAATCAAACACATACGGTGTCCTCTCTATCCCAGAAGACCACCCTTCTCGCACAGTGGGGACTCTCGACTAATGCTGCAAGAGACCCTCCTTCCTCTCACTCGAAACTAAGGGTTACTGCCCCCGAATGGTCCATTAAAGACCAAAGACCCAAGAGGATGAAAACCCAGCAATCTCAAAATCTCCCTCGACCTCATACTCTACCCCCCCTGAATTCAAGTTATTGTCGAAGGTTGGCCTAGATTCCCGCCACTTAGATGCATTCTCTTAACAAGCTTTCGAGGCTAGCTTTGAGGCATCGAAAACACTTGGAGACCTGGTCACCTGAATAGAGCCCCAACCCATAGGTTAAGTTATGTTAACAAGGTTTTTATACTAATACTGTTTGATGCAATGGTTTATCAGATCAGGATCAGGGTTGGCATACTACAAGGTATGTTATTTGATCACTCTTTTAGAAAGGACCCAATGTTATCTTTGTGTAAGGTTATTATTTGTAAACTGTGGATAAAAAATTGTTAATGCCTCTAAAGAGGCCTCAATGGTTGACTAATATTACAACTTATGACTTGACTGAATCCCCTCACTCACAGAGTGGGGCCGGGGTTTTCAGCTCCCACACACTTAGTTCTAATCTTAGCTCCCCCCCCCACAAAGTGTAGCCCATGCCAGCGTTCCACCCAGGTGGACTAATTCCCCCTCATATTTTCGATACACTACCTTGACTTAAGTGTTTGACTTAGTCCCTATTCTATCTCTCTCCCATCCCCCCCCCTTTACCACACATGAGACTACTTACTGATAAGAGATTAACTCACATCTCCCTTCTTTCCCCCTTTTTCAATTTCAAGAAAGAGAAAAGAGAATGAATCACCTTAGAATCCTAACACATAATACCAGAGGCCTTAATTCTCCCTTCAAATGTAGCCTATTAACACGCACTCTTAAGTACCACAACCCCGACCTCGTATTCCTCCGAGACTCTCTGGCAGTTAGATACTCCTCAAGCTCTTACACGACCATAGAACTCTCCCCTTTTATAAAGAAAGCCAGAGGACCAGCAGTTTTGATACACAATAGGATAGCATTTGAGCAAATACAGGTGATTAAAGACCCCAGAGCTAGGTATACCATCTTGGTTTGCAAGCTGGATAATTTTTTATGTTGCTTCCTTGGGGTAGGGTTATATGCTATATAAGTTCACAATTTTGTTAATTTTGTTAGGTATGATGAAGGGGATGGTTTGATCCCCTAAACGTCACTGCTCACAATAAATTGATACACTTTGAAAGTCCAGAGTGTGCGGATCTGGTACTATATAAAGGTATATATCTTACCTTACAGGGAGTGCTAAGGTTGTGTAACAATGGCCGGTGCAGACTCTCCAAACCAACTCCAAACAGTGTATATAAATATATATACATATACATATATATATATATATATATATATATATATATATATATATATATAAAACAGAAAGTAGGACAAGCGCACAGGGGGTGCTCCTAGTGTAGTGTGTTTCAGCCGATTTTTATAAGTGGTAAGGAATGATTAAAAAAACGCATCTCATCTTACTCAACCTCAAGTATTATGAGGTATATAAAAGGCCTTAGTGTTATGATGTTTTCAAGGCGTATTATCTCCTTTTGTCACTCTCAGACTCCCATGGTTTATACACCAACAGTATTCTTGTATTCAATGACGGATCCCCCAGTGGGGTATAGAGTGGAGTGGGTATTAAAAGTTTCCAAATAGAAAGTACTGATATACAGTTAATTACTAAAAGAATGATATTTATTATTGGCCACAAGAACGCCTGATGATACAACAAACATGAACATATAACACTCAAATTAAAACATAAAAACATAAATAAAATAAGCCTTGGTGGGAAAGGCGTATTACAAAAAATATACCACAATATAAGTGTATGTATAAGAGCCACTTGTAAACTAGTGCTCTTAAAAGCGTGAACGGGTCAGCACTCAATGTGTAAGTACACACAACAGCTAATCCGCTAATTTTACTAGACACTCGCGGTTTGTGGGCAGGGGGCGGGACCTGGCACATTTCACAGCGAAATTGGCTGCTTCATCAGATGTAGGGGCCGTCCCTTCAATTTTCTCTTTATAGTGCATCTCCTGGCAGGATGTAGCAGAACCGCCATCTTTCTTGTTGGCATTTTAAATAATTTCGTTATAGACTCTCCAATCCACTTTTAAAAGATAAATATATATATATATATATATGTATATATATATATATATATATATATATATACACACACACAGGAAAAAACGCCTAGATTTAGAGTTTGGCGGTAGCCGTCAAAACCAGCGTTAGAGGCTCCTAACGCTGGTTTTTACCGCCCGCTGGTATTTGGAGTCAGTCAGGAAAGGGTCTAACGCTCACTTTCCATCCGCGACTTTTCCATACCGCAGATCCCCTTACGTCAATTGCGTATCCTATCTTTTCAATGGGATCTTTCTAACGCCGGTATTTAGAGTCGTGGCTGAAGTGGGTATTAGGGGTATTAACCCCTAATCTGCCCTCCTTAACATCGCCGACACCTAACTTCAAGTATTAACCCCTAATCTGCCGACCAGACCTCACCGCTACTCTAATAAATCTATTAACCCCTAAAGCTAAGTCTAACCCTAACCCTAACACCCCCCTAAATTAAATATAATTTAAATCTAATGAAATAAATTAACTCTTATTAAATAAATTATTCCTATTTAAAGCTAAATACTTACCTGTAAAATAAACCCTAATATAGCTACAATATAAATTTTAATTATATTGTAGCTATTTTAGGGTTTATATTTATTTTAAAGGCAACTTTTTATTTATTTTAACCAGGTACAATAGCTATTAAAAAGTTAATAACTATTTAATAGCTACCTAGCTAAAATAATTACAAAATTACCTGTAAAATAAATCCTAACCTAAGTTACAATTAAACCTAACACTACACTATCAATAAATTAATTAAATAAAATACCTACAATTATCTACAATTAAACCTAACACTACACTATCAATAAATAAATTAAATAAAATACCTACAAATAAATACAATTAAATAAACTAACTAAAGTACAAAAAATAAAAAAAGCTAAGTTACAAAAAATAAAAAAATTAATTACAAACATAATAAAAATATTACAACAATTTTAAGCTAATTACACCTACTCTAAGCCCCCTAATAAAATAACAAAGCCCCCCAAAATAAAAAAATGCCCTACCCTATTCTAAAATTAAAATAGAAAAGCTCTTTTACCTTAACAGCCCTTAAAAGTGCCTTTTGCGGGGCATACCCCAAAGAATTCAGCTCTTTTGCCTGTAAAAAAAACATACAATACCCCCCCACATTACAACCCACCACCCACATACCCCTAATCTAACCCAAAACCCCCTTAAATAAACCTAACACTAAGCCCCTGAAGATCTTCCTACCTTGTCTTCAGCATGCCAGGTATCACCGATAGCTCAAGGCTCCAAAATCTTCATCCAAGCCCAAGCGGGGGCTGGAGATCCATCATCCGGCTGAAGTCTTCTATCAAGCGATGGCTGAAGAGGTCCAGAAGAGGCTCCAAAGTCTTCATGCTATCCGGGAAGAAGAGTAGATCCGGACCGGCAACCATCTTCTTCCAAGCCATGACAAGCGGCTCCATGTTGAAGACCTCCGGCGCGGATCCATCCTCTTCTTGCGACGTCCTAAGTCTGAATGAAGGTTCCTTTAAATGACGTCATCCAAGATGGCGTCTCTCGAATTCCGATTGGCTGATAGGATTCTATCAGCCAATCGGAATTAAGGTAGGGAAAATCTGATTGGCTGATTGAATCAGCCAATCAGATTGAGCTCGCATCCTATTGGCTGTTCCGATCAGCCAATAGAATGCGAGCTCAATCTGATTGGCTGATTGGATCAGCCAATTGGATTGAACTTGAATCTGATTGGCTGATTCCATCAGCCAATCAGATTTTTCCTACCTTAATTTCGATTGGCTGAGAGAATCCTATCAGCCAATCAGAATTCGAGGGACGCCATCTTGGATGACGTCATTTAAAGGAACCTTCATTCGGACTTAGGACGTCGCAAGAAGAGGATGGATCCGCGCCGGAGGTCTTCAACATGGAGCCGCTTGTCACCGCTTGGAAGAAGATGGTTGCTGGTCCGGATCTACTCTTCTGCCCGGATAGTATGAAGACTTTGGAGCCTCTTCTGGACCTCTTCAGCCGTCGCTTGATAGAAGACTTCAGCCGGATGATGGATCTCCAGCCCCCGCTTGGGCTTGGATGAAGATTTTGGAGCCTGGAGCGATCAGTGATACCTGGCATGGTGAAGACAAGGTAGGAAGATCTTCAGGGGCTTAGTGTTAGGTTTATTTAAGGGGGGTTTAGGTTAGATTAGGGGTATGTGGGTGGTGGGTTGTAATGTTGGGGGGGTATTGTATGTTTTTTTTTACAGGCAAAAGAGCTGAATTCTTTGGGGTATGCCCCGCAAAAGGCCCTTTTAAGGGCTGGTAAGGTAAAAGAGCTTTTCTATTTTAATTTTAGAATAGGGTAGGGCATTTTTGTATTTTGGGGGGCTTTGTTATTTTATTAGGGGGCTTAGAGTAGGTGTAATTAGCTTAAAATTGTTGTAATATTTTTATTATGTTTGTAATTAATTTTATAATTTTTTTGTAACTTAGCTTTTTTTATTTTTTGTACTTTAGTTAGTTTATTTAATTTTATTTATTTGTAGGTATTTTATTTAATTTATTTATTGATAGTGTAGTGTTTAATTGTAACTTAGGTTAGGATTTATTTTACAGGTAATTTTGTAATTATTTTAACTATTTTAGCTATTAGTTCTTAACTATTTATTAGCTATTGTACCTGGTTAAAATAAATACAAAGTTGCCTGTAAAATAAATATAAATCCTAAAATAGTTACAATATAATTATTATTTATATTGTAGCTACATTAGGGTTTATTTTACAGGTAAGTATTTAGCTTTAAATAGGAATAATTTATTTAATAAGAGTTAATTTATTTCGTTAGATTTAAATTATATTTAACTTAGGGGGGTGTTAGGGTTAGGGTTAGACTTAGCTTTAGGGGTTAAAAAAATTATTAGAGTAGCGGTGAGGTCCGGTCGGCAGATTAGGGGTTAATACTTGAAGTTGGGTGTCGGCGATGTTAGGGAGGGCAGATTAGGGGTTAATACTATTTATTATAGGGTTAGTGAGGCGGATTAGGGGTTAATACATTTATTATAGTAGCGGTGTGGTCTGGTCGGCAGATTAGGGGTTAATAATTGTAGGTAGGTGGAGGCAACGTTGTGGGGGGCAGATTAGGGGTTAATAAATATAATATAGGGGTCGGCGGTGTTATGGGCAGCAGATTAGGGGTACATACGGATAATGTAGGTTGCGGCGGTGTACGGAGCGGCAGATTAGGGGTTAATAATAATATGCAGGGGTCAGCGATAGCGGGGGCGGCAGATTAGAGGTTAATAAGTGTAAGGTTAGGGGTGTTTAGACTCGGGGTACATGTTAGGGTGTAAGGTGCAGACTTAGGAAGTGTTTCCCCATAGGAAACAATGGGGCTGCGTTAGGAGCTGAACGCTGCTTTTTTGCAGGTGTTAGGTTTTTTTTCAGCTCATACTGCCCCATTGTTTCCTATGGGGGAATCGTGCACGAGCACGTTTTTGAAGCTGGCCGCGTCCGTAAGCACCGCTGGTATTGAGAGTTGCAGTGGCGGTAAATTATGCTCTACACTCCTTTTTTGGAGCCTAACACACTGAAAAAGCAGCCATTCTGTGAACTCTAAATACCAGCGGTATTTAAAAGGTGCGGGGGAAAAAAAGCATGCGTTAGCTACGCGGGTCGTTACCGACAAAACTCTAAATCTAGCCGAAAGAATTTTACACTTTTTCTTTCAATATATATATATATATATATATGTATATATGTCTGTATATTTTTATACCTTTTCAGAAGGCTATAGACAAGAAGACTGTTGATAATGGGTATATATTTTATACTCTTGTTTTAGTCCACAAATGTCTTTTGTCATTGCACCTCGTTTTTTTTTATCATATATAGTGTGCATGAAGACAAAAGCAAAAAGAAAGCGCCTCATAGTGTAATCCTGTTGCGATAACACAAATGTGCTGGTAATAATTGTGCTTACCACAGATGTAAGCATCGTACTGTGACCGGTGCAAATCAGCAGGCTAGCACTTTACAGTGGCCAGTACACTGAAGCCGGTTCTCCTGGTGGTGAATAACGTTGTGTCTTGGTACCGGACGGCTGTTTGGTAATAGTATAAGCCTTTAATTGTCGGCTATGGAGTGATACAAAATCACGGACAACTTCCAATGTTAAAATTAGCAAAACGCTTTATTGTTGTTTAAACTGCCAACAAGAAAGATGGCGGTTCTGCTACATCCTGCCAGGAGCTGACACTATAAAGAGGGAGGCAAGATGGGGCAGCCCCTACGTCTGATGAAGCCGCCAATGTCGCTGTGAAATGTATCAGGACCCGTCCACAAACCACGAGTGTCTAGCGAAATAGCGGATCAGCTGTTGTGTGTACTTACACATTGAGTGCTGACCCGCTTATACTTTTAAGAGTACTAGTTTACCAGTGGCTCTTTTATATACACTTATATTGTGCTATACTTTTAGTAATACGCCTTTACCACCAAGGCTTATTTTATTTATGTTTTTATGTTTTAATTTGAGTGTTATATGTTTGTGTTTGTTGTATCATCAGGCGTTCTTGTGGCCAATAAATATCATTCTTTTAGTGATTAACTGTATATCAGTACTTGATTTGGAAACATTTAATACCCCCTCCACTCTATACCCCACTGGGGGATCCCTTACTGAATACAAGAATACGGTCAGTGTATAAACCAGGGGAGTCTCAGAGCGATAAAAAGGGAGGATACGCCTTGAAAACATCATAACACTAAGGCATTTTATATACCTCATAATACTTGAGGTTGAATCAGGTGAGTGCATTTTTAATAATTCCTCACTACTTATAAAAATTGTCAGAAACACCCTACACTAGGAGCACCCCCTGAGCGCTTGTCCCACTTTCTGTTTTATAGATCTGTATTGGAGGATCCTCTTTTGGAGGGAAATCTATTTGTGGACTGAGCCGCACTCCTTTAGGGACACATTGGAACAAGTCCCAGAGATACAGAGAGACACTTATATCTGTGGACTGGCCAGATTTACTATATTTACTAACTGTAAAGACTGCTGCTATTTGTAGCATTGGATCAGTGCAGAATGTTATAAACCTGTCTGGGTTTGTGTATTACCATTATATATAGAGTGTTATCTAATTATATATACACGCTTTTTATAATAGTTTTTTCTTTTGCACTGTTACATTTCATACAGATTCTATACTTTTTAGATATACTATTTAGCCCTTGTGGTTGTGTGGTGTATCGCTTAAGTACTAGCTGCATTAGAAATGACTGAGTATTCTTTTGGGGTTTACTTTGACCATAAGAATAAAAAAGAACCCTCTCCACTGATCTGCAACCCAATGATAATAATAGTAATTAAGATTGACCAATTAATCCAAGATAAGTATTTAAACAAAGCAGGTATTATAGCAAACGGTTTAACACTGTCCAAGATGCCATTTTTGAACAGTACTGATGTAGAACTTCTCACTAAATGGGACTTTACTCTAGAAGATTGCTCAATAAAGCTTATTAGGATAAACATTTAATATAGAGAAGCAAATCTATAGAAAGTCACTTTAGAAATTAAAAAAACTAGAAACACAGATTTCACCCTTATAAGGAGATACTTATTATGACAAATCAGATGGGGAAATTTGGGACCGCATGAACAAACTTGAAAGGGATTTGAAATTAAAGAAAAAGAAGAAATTTGAAAGAGGTGTCTTGGCAAAACATGCAGAAACAACAGGGAATATTGAGATTGCCACAGATATACCCATTACTCCCATTACCCCTGGAACAGGTAACATTTTAACTCCAGCAAGCACCTCATGGAGAACAAAAAATGATAATCACCATAGAGATGGCAGAGCTCCTATTTTGAAACTTATCAGATTTGAATGTCCAGATACATATAACTGTAGGGAACAACCTGTAAAAGCAGAAATAAACAACTACATGTACAGGAGTCTCACTATGAGTATAGAATCACCTATCAGAATAGATCATATGGCTATTCAAATAGCAGGGGAGAATCTAATAGGGGAAGATACAATCACCCAAACAATAGGGGAAAAAATAGATCTTACACCAACAAACCATATGTTCAGAAAAAATTTAGAGATACATGCACACTAGAAGCGATAACATGT
This sequence comes from Bombina bombina, assembly GCF_027579735.1. NCBI lineage: Eukaryota > Metazoa > Chordata > Amphibia > Anura > Bombinatoridae > Bombina > Bombina bombina. The sequence goes on from NC_069502.1 coordinate 248,444,468, forward strand.
GGGAAGATTTTGATAGTAATGCAATAGAGAGAAGGGATCTATATCAGGAGCAGGATTTTCAAGACAGACACCACACAGACAGACCAAGGCCCTACATGCTAAGGAGGACAGACAGACCAAATCCAGAAACCATAGATCTAGAATGGAGACAACCAAAGGTAAACAATAGAAGGGGAAAAATATATATGGACGAAGAAGAGGATGCAGGGCAAGAAAAAAACTACAATTTAAAAAGAAGAGAAATGAGAGATCATAAAATATCATACTATTCAAATATTAAACCTGTCCACACATATATATATATAACCTACTAGTAATCCTAACCCATTTGAATTGTTTGTAGACATTAATAAGTATGCTAGAAAGCTCACACTAATGAGACATTTTGAAAAGGAGAGAAAGAATAGGGAACGTAATAATCGTACAGAGAGTGATAAAGATACTCTGGAAGCCCTATTAGATCTGGAAAAGGAAAGTAATTATGTGACACTCATACCTAGAGAAAGACTAGGCAAGCAATTTAAGGTAGATTTCATTGATATGAACTCTCAATTAAATACAAGCCCATCTAATGAGGGGGTGACAAAACATAGTGGTCTAAGAACTAAATCCATTGTTTACCCGGTACATTCACAAGGTAAATATATAACACATTTTAAAGATCAAGTTATCCAAGATTGTACCCAGATGTGTACTAATTATAAGGAGAAACATGATAATCTAAGTGTAAAAGATAAAGAAACCTTGGAAGGTCTAATGGAAAATGAGCAAATAATTTGTAAAGCAGACAAGGGGTGTGGAATGGTTCTCCAGATTAAAAAGGACTATCTGGAGTAAGTGTATCAACACCTAAATGATGTCCATACATATGTATGCCTGCTGGGCGATCCCACCACTAGCTTCTTAAATGAATATATGGATCTTATAAATAGGTGGTTTCAAGAATCTGTATTGAATCAAAGAGAATGGAAATATCTTGCAAATGAGGAACCCAAATTGACCATCTTCTACCATCTACCAAAGATTCATAAGCAACAAGAGAAACCCCCTGGTAGACCTATCATCTAAGGCATAGACTCCCTTACAGTCAGATTATCCGAATATATAGATGTCTTTCTAAATGGTACTCAATTTAAGATCATATTTGAGAGATACCCCACATCTTTTACAGATCTTTTAAAGTATAGAATGGAAACCCACATACATGTGGGCTACTCTGGATGTCTCTGCCTTATACACCTCTATCCCCCATGATAAAGGGATCAGTGCGATTAGACACTCCATGAATGAAGGTAGCAATATACAAGAAACCTAAATGGAGTTTATACTAGACTCTATAAGATTTGTACTCCAAAAAAAACTATTATTTTTCTTTAAAGAAAAATGTTATTTGCAGAAACATGGAACGGCCATGGGGACAAAATTTGCACCCAACTTTGCAAATTTATATATGGGGGCATTCAAGCAAGATCTGATATATGAAGGAGAAGTCTTCCAGAATAACAATATTATATTCTGGTGAAGATTTATAGATGACATCCTGGTAATTTGGGATGGTAGTAGTGCTTCATGGGCTGACTGTGGCAAGTTTAAATAATAATAATATGAACCTGCAATTCACCCAAAATAATCATAAGAGTCAAAATTATTTGTTGAATGTTACTTTATACGCTCTGGGTGGCAACATCTGCACCAAACTGTATAGAAAAGGAACTGACAACAATGGCTATCTTGATGCCAGGAGTGCCCAACATCTGATTTGGATTGAGAACATTCCTTACAGCCAATTTCAGAGGCTAAATCGCAACTGTACTAGGTCTGTAGATTTTGAAGAGGAGGCAGAAAAACTAACAAGAGAGAAAAGATATCCAGAGAGAGTTGTGGGGGAAGCATACTGAAAGGTACAAACACTAGATAGAGAAACCCTCATTAATGGAAATAATAAAATAGAAGATGTTTCAGAGACTGAAAACTACAGTAAAAACAATGGAAAAAACAAATACATTAAATAATAAGAACACAAATAAAAACAACGGGATTAAATTTGTCACCATCTTTAACGATGGTTTCTGGAAAATTAAGAATATTATGAAAAAACATTGGTCTGTCCTACAAAAAAATCCTCTGCTAAAAGATATTATAGGCGAGAAACCTGATATTACATTTAAGAAAAATGTAAACCTTAAAAACATGCTTGCACCAAGTGCACTGAGGAAAAATAAAGACAAAAACAAGATAATAAATAAAGGTATAATGAATCTAACAGGATTCTACAAGTGACATAGAAAAATTGTGTCTGTTGTGATCCTGTTCACAAAAACAAGAAGTTTAATAGATTTGCAGATGTAAATATGGGAGGAGAAACATTCCCCAACAAAAACCCCATTAATAAATTAGTTCTCCAAATTTCATAACAAAAATAAATCTGAGTTCTATATTAAAGCTATAGAACAGGTAAAACAGGGAAGGAAGCAGGCTAACTGAACACATTAGAACCAGCAGCAGGTCTTAATACAGTCTATGGGGGCTGAATTATCAATGTGCGAGCGCATCATGTCCGCTGCACATCGATAAATGCCGACAGCATACGCTGTCCGCAATTTATCATTGCACCAGCAGTTCTTGTGAACTGCTGGTGCCATGCCGCCCCCTGCAGATTTGCGGCCGCTAGCAGGGGGTGTCAATCAACCCGATCGTATTCAATCAGGTTGATTACTGTCTGCAGGCGAGCAAGTTATGGAGCAGCGGTCTTGATAATTCAGCCCCATTGACTTAGCTGCCTTTTTTTAAGAAAACAACTTGGGTAATATATGTTATATAAAATAACATGGAATTGCAAAACTGCTATTTATAGAAACTATGTTGCCAAAATAGAATGTATAATCACCAGCAAGTTTATGAATGGGGAATTTGAATTAAATCACGGATAAATATTTCAAAGGAGGCTATAGATAAGAATGGAGAAATGTGGATATTAATTCTTGTGAAATTTTTAAAAAGGGTTATGCACACTATATATGCTAACAAATCGAGGTGCAATGACACAAAACATTTGAGGACTAACGAGCCTAATGACAATCCTGATATATAGGATCACTAATATATAGGATCATATATATTTATCAACGGTCTTCTCTTCTATAGCATATAGAATAAGAATAAAAATATACACAAATATTTATCTTGTAAGAAAACATGTTAAATCCTTTGTTAAATCCTTTGTTATATATATATATATATATATATATGTATATATCTTTTAAAGGTGAATTGGAGATTCTATAAAGAAATTATTTTAAATGTATGGGGGCGTATATGCCAACAAGAAGGATGGTGGTTCTGCACATCTTGTCAGGAGCTGAAACTATAAAGAGAGAGTTGAGGGGGGGCGGCCCCTACCTCTGATGAAGCAGCCAATAGCGCTAGGAAAAGTGTCAGGACCCGCCCCCACCCACAAACCATGAGTGTCTAGCAAATCAACGGATCAGCTGTTGTGTGTACTTACACATTGAGTGCTGACCCGCTCACACTTTTAAGAAAACTAGTTTACCAGTGGCTCTTATATATACACTTATATTGTGGTATATTTTTAGTAATACGCCTTTACCACCAAGGCTTATTTTATTTATGTTTTTATGTTTTAATTTGAGTGTTATATGTTTGTGTTTGTTGTATCATCAGGTGTTCTTGGGGCCAATAAATATAATTCTTTTAGTGATTAACTGTATATCAGTACTTGATTTGGAAACATTTAATACTCCCCTCCACTTTATACCCCACTGGGGGATCCCTTACTGAATACAAGAATACGGTCGTGTATAAACCAGGGGAGTCTGAGAGTGACGAAAAGGGAGGATACGCCTTTAAAACATCATTACACAAAGACCTTTTATATACCTCATAATACTTGAGGTTAAGTAAGGTGAGTGCGTTTTTAATCATTCCTCACCACTTATAAAAATCGGCTGAAACACCCTACACTAGGAGCACCCCCTGTGCGCTTGTCCCACGTTCTGTTTTCTAGATCTGTATTGGAGGATCCTCTTTTGGAGGGAAATCTGTTTGTTGACTGATATTGGAACAAATCCCAGTAATACAGAGAGACACATATCTGTGCACTGGCCAGATTTACTATATTTATTAACTGTAAAGACTGCTACTATTTGTAGCATTTGATCAGTGCAGAATGTTATAACCCTGTCTGGGTTTGTGTATTACCATTATAAGAGTGTTATCTAATTGTATATACACGCTTTTTATAATAGTGTTTTTTTTTGCACTGTTACATTTCATACAGTTATGTGTATTTTTGTTTTTATATATGTGCATATGTATATACATACATATATACACACATATAACTTTCCTCTTCTGATATCTCTCCCTCTTTACTCAACCAGATTTCTGACTGCCTCTCTGCAATTTCCTCTAGGATGTCTTCACACTACCTCCAACTCAATCTGTCCAAAACTGAGCTGCTTCTTATCCCCCCCCCTCTTCGAGACATCCAACACCTGACATTTCTCTGACGGTTGGAGACTCTTTTCTCAACACCTCACCCCAGGTCTGCTGTCTTGGGGTCACACTAGACTCAGAGCTCACATTCAACCCACATATACAAGCGCTTACCAAATCCTGCCGTTCACACCTACGCAACATTTCCATAATTCATCCCTTCCTTACTCAAAAAGCTACAAAAATACTTATTCATTCCCTCATTTTGTCACGCATTGATTATTGCAATCTACTCTTAAATGGCCTTCCAAAACACAGTCTCTCCTCCCTCCAATCTATTATGAATGCTTCTGCTAGACTCATCCACCTAAGTCGCCGATCTACATCAGCTGCTCCGCTCTGCCAGTCTCTACACTGGCTCCCCATACACTCCAGAATACAATTTAAAGTATTAACCCTAACTTACAAAGCACTCAACAGTCTAACTCCCAACTATATTTCCTCTCTCATCGGGAAATACTCCCGTCCTCTTCGATCAACATCTGACCTATGTCTCTACACTCCTGTTATCTCTACGTCCCACTCCTGCCTCCAAGATTTCGCACATGCTTCTCCTGTCCTCTGGAACTCTCTACCCGGCCCCATAAGACTGTCTCCAACCTTGTATAGCTTCAGACGTTTCTTGAAAACTCACCTATTCAGATATGCTTACCATCTCTCCTCCATCCCTCATCTGAACCAAACTAATACATGAACTATCTGTCTCAATGATGCAAATACAACCAATGTAACAAGCTACCCCAACTACGTGTAATAAGTAAGGTAACACACTGCTATTTAATGCTATCAATGCTAATGCTTATTATTAATCACCTTTTAACCATCTTACTGATTTGAAAGTAAAAGCTAAAGCTTTCATTTCAGTAGTGCCACTTTCTTTGTCCTTTAGAATTAAAATCAACTTGTTCTAGTACTTTATAATATACCAGTGGCATCCATGTATATGTCTCACAAAAATGTCTTACAAAAGCTCTAAAATGCAGAGATCTCTACAAACAGCACATACAGATGATTCCCTCAATGGAAAATCAGGGTCTATTTCTTCTGGAGTGTCACTCACTCATAAGAGAACTATGTTTCTGACAAGAGATGTAACAGAGCTGGGAGGGCAAGTGGAGACGCTTGAGGAACATGAGGATGTTTTTAACACAGAATTAGACTCTCTTAAAAGGAAAACCTCACATTTCTACCCTCCACGACAAATTGGAGGAGTTTGAAAGCTGTAGTAGGAGGAACAATATCCAATGTAGAGGAGTATCTGACTCCATAACTAGTGATGTCGCGAACAGTTCGCCGGAGAACAGTTCCCGGCGATCTTAGCTTGTTCGCATTCACCGTGGCGGGCGAACATATGCAATGTTCGATCCGCCCCCTATTCGTCATCATTGAGTAAACTTTGACCCTGTATCTCACACTCTGCAGACACATTTCAGCCAATCAGCAGCAGACATTCCCTCCCAGACCCTCCCAGCTCCTGGGCAGCAGCCATTTTAGATTCATTATGATCCTGCATTCTTAGTGAAAGGAGGGATAGTGCTGATGCTGGTGATTTTATAGGGAAATTGATAGCTAGGCTAGTGTATTCAGTGTCCACTACAGTCCTGAAGGACTCATCTGATCTCTGCTGTACGTACAGCACCCCAAAAAGCCCTTTTTAGGGCTAGAACTTCAGCCCAAAAAAGCCCTTTTTAGGGCTAGAACTTCAGTCTTTTTTTTTGGGGGGGGGGGGGGGGGTTTGTAATCTAATTGCATTTGCCTGCCTGTCAGCCTGTGTGTGAGGCTCACAGCATATACTGTGCCTACTTGCTCACTGCCACCACTCATATCTGATGTAACATTAGTGTAAATTAAAAAAAAAAAACGTTTACATCAGTTTGCTAGTGTTATCTAATTTCATTTTCCATCAGGCCTGTGTGTCAGGCTCACAGCATATACTGTGATTAATTGCTCTGTGCCACCACTCATATCTGGTGTAACATTAGTGTAAATTTAAAAAAAAAAAAAATTACAACAATTTGCTAGTGTAATCTAATTTCATTTTCCATCAGGCCTGTGTGTCAGGCTCACAGCATATACTGTGATTAATTGCTCTGCGCCACCACTCATATCTGGTGTAACATAAGTGTAAATTTTTTAAAAAAAAACTTTTACATCAGTCTGCTAGTGTAATCTAATTTCAGTTGCCAGGCCAGCCTGCCACTGACAGCCTCAGTGCCACCACTCATATCTGGTGTAACATTAGTGTAAATTTTTTTAAAAAAAACTTTTACATCAGTCTTCTAGTGTTATTTCATTTTAGTTGCCAGGCCAGCCTGCCACTAGTGCCAGCCTGTGTGTCAGGCTCCCAGCATATACTGTGCCTACTTCCATCCTCAGTGCCACCACTCATATCTGTTGTAACATTAGTGTAACTTTTTTTTTAAAAAAACTTTTACATCAGTTTTCTAGTGTTATTTTATTTTAGTTGCCAGGCCAGCCTGCCCCTAGTGCCAGCCTGTGTGTCAGGCTCCCAGCATATACTGTGCCTACTTCCATCCTCAGTGCCACCACTCATATCTGTTGTAACACTAGTGTAAAAATTTTTTTAAAAAACTTATACATCAGTCTGCTAGTGTTATTTAATTGCAGTTGCCTGCCTGCCTGCCAGCGTGTGTGCCAGGCCCACTTTCCAACTAGTGCCACCAATCATATTTGTTATAATAGTAGTGTAATTTTTTTTAAAAAAAACTTTTTTAACTGTGAAACATCAGTCTGTTAGTGTAATCTAATTGAAGTTGCCTGCCTGCCAGCGTGTGTGCCAGGCCCACTTGCCAAGTTAGTGGCACCACTCATATTTGTTGTAACAGTAGTGTAAATATTTAAAAAAAAATCTTTTTGGACTGTGAAACATCAATCTGCTAGTGCAATCGAATTGCAGTTGCCTGCCTGCCAGCGTGTGTGCCAGGCCCACTTGCCAACTAGTGCCACCAATCATATTTGTTATAACAGTATTGTGAATATTTAAAAAATAAACTTTTTTAACTGTGAAACATCAGTCAGCTAGTGTAATCTAATTGCAGTTGCCTGCCTGCCAGCGTGTGTACCAGGCCCACTTGCCAACTAGTGCCACCAATCATATTTGTTATAACAGTAGTGTAAATATTTAAAAAATCAACTTTTTTGACTGTGAAACATCAGTCTGCTAGTGCAATCGAATTGCAGTTGCCTGCCTGCCTGCCAGCATGTGTGCCAGGCCCACTTGCCAGCTAGTGCCACCAATCATATTTGTTATAACAGTATTGTAAATATTTAAAAAAAAAATTTTGACTGTGAAACATCAGTCTGCTAGTACAATCGAATTGCAGTTGCCTGCCTGCCTGCCAGCGTGTGTGCCAGGCCCACTTGCCAACTAGTGCCACCAATCATATTTGTTATAACAGTAGTGTAAATATTTTAAAAAAAACTTTTTTGACTGTGAAACATCAGTCTGCTAGTGTAATCTAATTGAAGTTGCCTGCCTGCCAGCGTGTGTGCCAGGCCCACTTGCCAAGTTAGTGGCACCACTCATATTTGTTGTAACAGTAGTGTAAATATTTAAAAAAAAAACTTTTTTGATTGTGAAACATCAGTCTGCTAGTGCAATCGAATTGCAGTTCTCTGCCTGCCAGCGTGTGTGCCAGGCCCACTTGCCAACTAGTGCCACCAATCATATTTGTTATAACAGTATTGTAAATATTAAAAAAAAACTTTTTTACTGTGAAACAGCAGTCAGCTAGTGTAATCTAATTGCAGTTGCCTGCCTGTCTGCCTGCCAGCGTGTGTGCCAGGCACACTTGCCAACTAGTGCCACCAATCATATTTGTTTTAACAGTAGTGTAAATATTTAAAAAAAAAACTTTTTGACTGTGAAACATCAGTCTGCTAGTGTAATCTAATTAAAGTTGCCTGCCTGCCAGCTTATGTGCAGGCCCACTTGCCAAGTTAGTGGCACCACTCATATTTGTTGTAACAGTAGTGTAAATATTTAAAAAAAAACTTTTTTGACTGTGAAACATCAGTCTGCTAGTGCAATCTAATTGCAGTTGCCTGCCTACCAGCGTGTGTGCCAGGCCCACTTGCCAACTAGTGCCACCAATCATATTTGTTATAACAGTAGTGTAAATATTTAAAAAAAAAAACTTTTTTGACTGTGAAACATCAGTCTGCTAATGTAATCTAATTGAAGTTGCCTGAGGCCCACTTGCCAAGTTAGTGGCACCACTCTTATTTGTTGTAACAGTAGTGTAAATATTTTAAAAAAAAACTTTTTTGACTATGAAACATCAGTCTCCTAGTGCAATCGAATTGCAGTTGCCTGCCTGCCAGCATGTGTGCCAGGCCCACTTGCCAACTAGTGCCACCACTCATATCTGTTGTAACATTAGTGTAACTTTTTTTAAAAAAAACTTTTACATCAGTTTTCTAGTGTTATTTTATTTTAGTTGCCAGGCCAGCCTGCCCCTAGTGCCAGCCTGTGTGTCAGGCTCCCAGCATATACTGTGCCTACTTCCATCCTCAGTGCCACCACTCATATCTGTTGTAACATTAGTGTAACTTTTAAAAAAAAAACTTTTACATCAGTCTGCTAGTGTTATTTTATTTTAGTTGCCAGGCCAGCCTGCCACTAGTGCCAGCCTGTGTGTCAGGCTCCCAGCATATACTGTGCCTACTTCCACCCTCAGTGCCACCACTCATATCTGTTGTAAAATTAGGGTAATTTTTAAAAAAAAAAACTTTTACATCAGTCTGCTAGTGTTATTTAATTGCAGTTGCCTGCCTGCCAGCGTGTGTGCCAGGCCCACTTTCCAATTAGTGCCACCAATCATATTTGTTATAATAGTAGTCTAATTTTTAAAAAAAAAAACTTTTTTAACTGTGAAACATCAGTCTGTTAGTGTAATCTAATTGCAGTTGCCTGCCTGCCAGCGTGTGTACCAGGCCCACTTGCCAACTAGTGCCACCAATCATATTTGTTATAACAGTAGTGTAAATATATTAAAAATAAACTATTTTGACTGTGAAACATCAGTCTGCTAGTGCAATCTAATTGCAGTTGCCTGCCTGCCAGCATGTGTGCCAGGCCCACTTGCCAACTAGTGCCACCAATCATATTTGTTATAACAGTATTGTAAATATATAAAAAATAAACTTTTTTGACTGTGAAAGATCAGTCTGTTAGTGTAATCTAATTGCAGTTGCCTGCCTGCCAGCGTGTGTACCAGGCCCACTTGCCAACTAGTGCCACCAATCATATTTGTTATAACAGTAGTGTAAATATTTTTAAAAAAAACTTTTTTGACTGTGAAACATCAGTCTGCTAGTGTAATCTAATTGAAGTTGCCTGCCTGCCAGCGTGTGTGCCAGGCCCACTTGCCAAGTTAGTGGCACCACTCATATTTGTTGTAAAAGTAGTGTAAATATTTAAAAAAAAAAACTTTTTTGATTGTGATACATCAGTCTGCTAGTGCAATCGAATTGCAGTTGTCTGCCTGCCAGTGTGTGTGCCAGGCCCACTTGCCAACTAGTGCCACCAATCATATTTGTTATAACAGTATTGTAAATATTTTAAAAAAAAGTTTTTACTGTGAAACATCAGTCAGCTAGTGTAATCTAATTGCAGTTGCCTGCCTTCCTGCCTGCCAGCGTGTGCCAGGCACACTTGCCAACTAGTGCCACCAATCATATTTGTTTTAACAGTAGTGTAAATATTTAAAAAAAAACTTTTTTGACTGTGAAACATCAGTCTGCTAATGTAATCTAATTGAAGTTGCCTGCCTGCCAGCGTGTGTGCCAGGCCCACTTGCCAAGTTAGTGGAACCACTCATATTTATTGTAACAGTAGTGTAAATATTTAAAAAAAAAACTTTTTTGACTGTGAAACATCAGTCTGCTAGTGCAATCGAATTGCAGTTGCCTGCCTGCCAGCATGTGTGCCAGGCCCACTTGCCAACTAGTGCCACCAATCATATTTGTTATAACAGTATTGTAAATATTTTTTAAAAAAACTTTTTTGACTGTGAAACATCAGTCTGCTAGTGCAATCGAATTGCGGTTGCCTGCCTGCCAGCGTGTGTGCCAGGCCCACTTGCCAACTAGTGCCACCAATCATATTTGTTATAACAGTATTGTGAATATTTAAAAAATAAACTTTTTTAACTGTGAAACATCAGTCAGCTAGTGTAATCTAATTGCAGTTGCCTGCCTGCAAGCGTGTGTACCAGGCCCGCTTGCCAACTAGTGCCACCAATCATATTTGTTATAACAGTAGTGTAAATATTTAAAAAATAAACTTTTTGACTGTGAAACATCAGTCTGCTAGTGCAATCGAATTGCAGTTGCCTGCCTGCCAGCATGTGTGCCAGGCCCACTTGCCAACTAGTGCCACCAATCATATTTGCTATAACAGTATTGTAAATATTTAAAAAAAAAAAATTTTGACTGTGAAACATCAGTCTGCTAGTACAATAGAATTGCAGTTGCCTGCCTGCCTGCCAGCGTGTGTGCCAGGCCCACTTGCCAACTAGTGCCACCAATCATATTTGTTATAACAGTAGTGTAAATATTTTAAAAAAAACTTTTTTGACTGTGAAACATCAGTCTGCTAGTGTAATCTAATTGAAGTTGCCTGCCTGCCAGCGTGTGTGCCAGGCCCACTTGCCAAGTTAGTGGCACCACTCATATTTGTTGTAACAGTAGTGTAAATATTTAAAAAAAAAACTTTTTTGATTGTGAAACATCAGTCAGCGAGTGCAATCTAATTGCAGTTGCCTGCCTGCCAGCGTGTGTGCCAGGCCCACTTGCCAACTAGTGCCACCACTCATATTTGTAATAACAGTAGTGTAAATATTTAAAAAAAAAACTTTTTTGACTGTGAAACATCAGTCTGCTAGTGTAATCTAATTGAAGTTGCCTGCTTGCCAGAGTGTGTGCCAGCCCACTTGCCAAGTTAATGGCACCACTCATATTTGTTGTAACAGTAGTGTAAATATTTTTTAAAAAACTTTTTTGACTGTGAAACATCAGTCTGCTAGTGCAATCGAATTGCAGTTGCCTGCCTGCCAGTGTGTGTGCCAGGCCCACTTGCCAACTAGTGCCACCAATCATATTTGTTATAACAGTATTGTAAATATTTCACACAAAAAATTTTTGACTGTGAAACATCAGTCTGCTAGTGTAAACTAATTGAAGTTCCCTGCCTGCCAGCGTGTGTGCCAGGCCCACTTGCCAGCTAGTGCCACCAATCATATTTGTTATAACAGTAGTGTAAATATTTTTTTAAAAAAAACCTTTTTGACTGTGAAACATCAGTCTGCTAGTGTAATCTAATTAAAGTTGCCTGTCTGCCAGCGTATGTGCTAGGCCCACTTGCCAAGTTAGTGGCACCACTCATATTTGTTGTAACAGTAGTGTAAATATTTAAAAAAAAAACTTTTTTGACTGTGAAACATCAGTCTGCTAGTGCAATCTAATTGCAGTTGCCTGCCTGCCTGCCAGCGTGTGTGCCAGGCCCACTTGCCAACTAGTGCCACCAATCATATTTGTTATAACAGTAGTGTAAATATTTTAAAAAAAACTTTTTTGACTGTGAAACATCAGTCTGCTAGTGTAATCTAATTGAAGTTGCCTGCCAGCGTGTGTGCCAGGCCCACTTGCCAAGTTAGTGGCACCACTCATATTTGTTGTAACAGTAGTGTAAATATTTTAAAAAAAAACTTTTTTGATTGTGAAACATCAGTCTGCTAGTGCAATCGAATTGCAGTTCTCTGCCTGCCAGCATGTGTGCCAGGCCCACTTGCCAACTAGTGCCACCAATCATATTTGTTATAACAGTATTGTAAATATTAAAAAAAAAAATTTTTACTGTGAAACAGCAGTCAGCTAGTGTAATCTAATTGCAGTTGCCTGCCTGTCTGCCTGCCAGCGTGTGTGCCAGGCACACTTGCCAACTAGTGCCACCAATCATATTTGTTTTAACAGTAGTGTAAATATTTTAAAAAAAAACTTTTTGACTGTGAAACATCAGTCTGCTAGTGCAATCGAATTGCAGTTGCCTGCCTGCCAGCTGTGTGTGCCAGGCCCACTTGCCAACTAGTGCCACCAATCATATTTGTTATAACAGTATTGTAAATATTTCACACAAAAACTTTTTTGACTGTGAAACATCAGTCTGCTAGTGCAATCTAATTGCAGTTGCCTGCCTACCAGCGTGTGTGCCAGGCCCACTTGCCAACTAGTGCCACCAATCATATTTGTTATAACAGTAGTGTAAATATTTTTAAAAAAAACTTTTTTGACTGTGAAACATCAGTCTGCTAATGTAATCTAATTGAAGTTGCCTGAGGCCCACTTGCCAAGTTAGTGGCACCACTCATATTTGTTGTAACAGTAGTGTAAATATTTTAAAAAAAAACTTTTTTGACTATGAAACATCAGTCTCCTAGTGCAATCGAATTGCAGTTGCCTGCCTGCCAGCATGTGTGCCAGGCCCACTTGCCAACTAGTGCCACCACTCATATCTGTTGTAACATTAGTGTAACTTTTTTTAAAAAAAACTTTTACATCAGTTTTCTAGTGTTATTTTATTTTAGTTGCCAGGCCAGCCTGCCCCTAGTGCCAGCCTGTGTGTCAGGCTCCCAGCATATACTGTGCCTACTTCCATCCTCAGTGCCACCACTCATATCTGTTGTAACATTAGTGTAACTATAAAAAAAAAAACTTTTACATCAGTCTGCTAGTGTTATTTTATTTTAGTTGCCAGGCCAGCCTGCCACTAGTGCCAGCCTGTGTGTCAGGCTCCCAGCATATACTGTGCCTACTTCCACCCTCAGTGCCACCACTCATATCTGTTGTAAAATTAGGGTAATTTTTTAAAAAAAAAAACTTTTACATCAGTCTGCTAGTGTTATTTAATTGCAGTTGCCTGCCTGCCAGCGTGTGTGCCAGGCCCACTTTCCAACTAGTGCCACCAATCATATTTGTTATAATAGTAGTCTAATTTTTAAAAAAAAAAAACTTTTTTAACTGTGAAACATCAGTCTGTTAGTGTAATCTAATTGCAGTTGCCTGCCTGCCAGCGTGTGTACCAGGCCCACTTGCCAACTAGTGCCACCAATCATATTTGTTATAACAGTAGTGTAAATATATTAAAAATAAACTATTTTGACTGTGAAACATCAGTCTGCTAGTGCAATCTAATTGCAGTTGCCTGCCTGCCAGCATGTGTGCCAGGCCCACTTGCCAACTAGTGCCACCAATCATATTTGTTATAACAGTATTGTAAATATATAAAAAAAAAACTTTTTTAACTGTGAAACATCAGTCTGTTAGTGTAATCTAATTGCAGTTGCCTGCCTGCCAGCGTGTGTACCAGGCCCACTTGCCAACTAGTGCCACCAATCATATTTGTTATAACAGTAGTGTAAATATTTTTAAAAAAAACTTTTTTGACTGTGAAACATCAGTCTGCTAGTGTAATCTAATTGAAGTTGCCTGCCTGCCAGCGTGTGTGCCAGGCCCACTTGCCAAGTTAGTGGCACCACTCATATTTGTTGTAAAAGTAGTGTAAATATTTAAAAAAAAAAACTTTTTTGATTGTGATACATCAGTCTGCTAGTGCAATCGAATTGCAGTTGTCTGCCTGCCAGTGTGTGTGCCAGGCCCACTTGCCAACTAGTGCCACCAATCATATTTGTTATAACAGTATTGTAAATATTTTAAAAAAAAGTTTTTACTGTGAAACATCAGTCAGTTAGTGTACTCTCTCTGTGTTGCCCCCCTCTTATACACATTTTATACACTTTTTATATATATTTTATATTTTTTATCAAAATTGTATTTACACCTTTTAAAGCTTTAAGCCTTTCATAAGCATTAGCATTTTATATGGGATTTTATATATGTAGATTTTATTAATAAGTATTTATCCTCTAGTGTATATCCACTAGTTTTATCATCCTTGTAAAATCAACGTATTTTCCATATTATATCTCAAAATGGATTTTATATAGTCTAACGCATTTAGATCATAGCTTTTCATTGTGTCTGTACACCATCACATTTGCTCACAAATTCATCTTTTTGTTTGAAGATTCAATCCAGAATTACGATTTGACTTATTATATAGCACAGTCGCACATTCGATTCCTACTGCATTTGATTTTTTTCTCTTCAACACACATGTTTGAAATAAACTCATTTGCATAGTCATCATATAATGTTGGCTTTTACTGTCAGAAATGTTAAGTACTAAGGAGCAATAAAAACCGGAACCGGAAATGGTAACCGGAAGCAAGAAAATGGTAAACAAAAACAACACATGCATTGATACAAACCGGAACCGGAAATGGTAACCGTAAACAATAAATGGTAAACAAAAGCAACACATGCATGATTTAGAAATTAGAGAGAAAGAATAGAGCCCATATAAACAGATCGCTAAGATAAGTCGCAATAAAATTACTCACACACATTAGCATAAGAATTGATATGAACAACCAGGACTAAAACGTCCCATAGGGTAGCTAAACAGGAAGTAAGGGCTAAACAGGAAGTAAGGGCTAGATCCACCAGCGAAACCGGAAGTATATGTATGAACAACAAATCCATATTAGGACACACACAAACTAGCCATATACAATGGAAAGACAATTTATAACTACACATGTCTTTAAAAACTTAGTAATGACCTCAATAACACAAGCAAAATAAATGCCTTCGCCCATACCCACAATGCTTTCGCCCATACCCATAATGCTACCAAACAGGAAGGGGGCGTGGCCTATTAGTGTTTGGCGCCAAAACATCAGCCATAACTCTTATAAACACTGTGAGCTTACTCAGTTTATCAGTCTTGATAAAGGCCAGAGGTATATGGCCGAAACGCGTCGACAGATCTGAGTAAGCATAATACTGATATATCTATTGTACAGATTGCATATATTAGAGTATTGTTTGTTTTCTTTTTTTCAGGATTTTTTCTTTTTGCATAATCTTATTTTTTCA